>NC_084626.1:19609998-19732498 GCF_033978795.1 Nerophis ophidion
TATTAATTTTTGTTTCACTACTTTTGGTTTGTTCTGTGTCGTGTTTGTGTCTCCTCAATTGCTCTGTTTATTGCAGTTCTGAGTGTTGCTGGGTCAGATTTGGTTTTGGAATTAGATTGCATTGTTATGGTATTGCTGTGTATCGTTTTGTTGGATTGATGGAGAATCGATTCTGAATCGCACAACGTGAGAGTCGCGATTTGTATTCAAATCGATTTTTTCCCACACCCCTTAATATATATATATATATATATATATATATATATATATATATATATATATATATATATATATATGTGTGTACACACACACACAGCCCGGCCCCCGGCCAAATTGTTCTAACCCAATGCAGCCCCCGAGTCAAAAATTTTGGGGACCCCTGTTCTAGAGCCTTTGTAGCTTACAGTGTAGGCCACTAGGGGCGCTACTATCAGCTTTTCATGTTGTTTTTAAAGGCTTAACCTTCTTCCCCCTCCTCAAGTAATTGCAGGTTGCTGTTAAACCAAGAGCTATTTTTTACTTCCAATTAGGGGGACACATAATCGGGGTGAGTTTAGTGTGTGTACATGGGTCTCTGTGTTTTGTATGAGACTATTGTTATGTGCAGCATGACCTGCTACACATTCAGTGTTTCCCGTGATATCTATAAAGAATGTGTCCGCCCCACTCCATATTTATGTAATGCAGCATACTTTTTACTTAAATAAGGAATGACTAAGTTTTAAACAGTCTGTCACTTTAAAATAAATCTCCACTAGTACATGTCCCTCTGATTGGCTGTGAGACATACAGTAGACGTCTTCTTATTGGCTGTGAGACATCGAATAGACGTCTTCTTATTAGCTGTGCGGAATAAACACGTATCCTGATTGGTTGTTACACTTCCCCATCTGTTTTTGAGCGCTTCCCCTTTTCTTGTTGATCATTTAGTCATGAGACTGATTTTATGTGGTTTTGCTCTCAGAGCATGTCTAAACTATAATTGACCAATTCATCCTTTTTTGCGTTTGAAGTCGGTAAGTGTGACGTGTTTAGCAAATAACCAATAGTTCACGTTGTACTTTATTTGATTGTTAAGAAATCATGTCTGGCAGTGCGGCTTCTCCGCGTCATGTGTTTTTCATTAGAGAACTCGAGTAATAATGAGGGCTCAAAAGTTTACATCGAATTTTTCTGTCTTAAAGTGGTAGTTACGTGACTTGGTGTCCTTTAAGATTACAGGGGTGTCCAAACATTTTGACCTGGGGCCTGCATTGGGCTAAAAAAATGTTGTTGAGATCCGAAAGCCGACTGCATGTAAAGTAACCACACACACACACACACACACACACACACACACACACGCACACACACACACACGGCACGATAACTTAAAAACAAAGACAACTTCAGATTTTACAACAAAATTAGGCATAATAATGTGTTAATTACACAACTGTATATATCGGTATCGATTGATATCGGATTCGGTAATTGAGAGTTGGACAATATCGTAATATAAATGGGTTGTACTTGTATAGCGCTTTTCTACCTTCAAGGTACTCAAAGCGCTTTGACACTACTTCCACATTTACCCATTCACACACACATTCACACACTGATGGAGGGAGCTGCCATGCAAGGCGCCAACCAGCACCCATCAGGAGCAAGGGTGAAGTGTCTTGCTCAGGACACAACGGACGTGACGAGGTTGGTTCTAGGTGGGATTTGAACCAGTGACCCTCGGGTTGCGCTCGGCCACTCTCCCACTGCGCCACGCCGTCCCTAATATCGGCAAAAAAGCTATTATCGGACATATCTAGTCATTGTACAGGATTGCTTATTATTTTTATTGGATAGTAGTCTGTTTATGTCAGTTGTTAGTTTTTTCCTTTATTACCTCTTGTGTTATTTAAATCATCCCCCATATTTGTTCCCACTACCGCACCTTAAATTGGAGTCTTTAATCTTGTTATATGCAAATATAATGACAATAAAGTCCATTCTATTCTATTCTATTATTTATACTTTCTGAATAAATGATGTGATAATGTTCATCAGTCCACTCATCAATCTTTCAAGATAATAAAATATCAACATCAAATTACAGGATGTTATTTATGTAGTTTGCTAATTTTCCTCAACTGCTGCATTAACATTGTGGTTTTTTTTTCATATGTAGCATTATCTATATCAGGGGTGTCAAACATACGGCCCGCGGGCCAGATCACGCCCGCGAACCGGTTTTATCCGTCCCGCGGGATGAGTTTGCTCGGTATAAAAATTAGTTGAAATTTTTGAATGAAAGAAACCGCTGTTCTAAATGTGTCCACCAGATGTCGCAATAGCAATTATTTGTATCTTTGCAGATGATGCTCCATATGTAAAAAAAAATTAAAAAACACGTTAGTACATCAGTCGAGGATAATGAGCAAAATACATAAATAACATCTTGTAATTTGATTTTGATATAATTTTTGAATTATGATGAGATTGAAAATCAACACAAATGTGTTAACTGATGAACATTTTCACAATTTATTCAGAAAGTATAAATAACAAAAAATAAAAATTTAATACTATAAACCGCAACATGTAAATGAAAAAAACAAAACAAAAACATTGTGATTTGTACATTTTCAGGATGTGCTTGCTTTATTTTTAAACAAAGAAAACAATCTGAAGTTGTATTTATTTTTAAGTTATCGTGCCGTGATTTTACCAGTTCGGCCCTCTTGGGAGTAGATTTTTCTTTGTGTGTCCCCTGAACTAAACTGAGTTTGACACCCCTGATCTACATTCTACAAAGATACACAGAATCGCTATTGTGACACATTCAGAACAGCTGCTTCTTTCATTCAAAAATTTCGGCTCGTTTTTATATTTTCCAAACTCATCCCGCGGGCCGGATAAAACCTGTTCGCGGGCCTGAACCGGCCTGATGGCCGTACGTTTGACAACCCTAGTGTAAAGCATTTTCCCAAAATGCTTTGTAATGGATTTAAATGGGTGTAATTTAGATTTTCTTTTTTTATGGTAAATGGATATTTTTTTTATAATATCCACATTTTTTTAAATTTCTATTTAGGAAGGTTGTTTGAATTCGGTCATATAAATAGATGCTGCACATTCCAAACATGAAAAGTCTTTTACTAGGAAAACCTCATGTTGTCCAGTAGATTGTGTCAAAATAGAAGAATTTAAAATGTTATACTTTTTAAATGAATATAAGATTCCTTATTAAATTCATGATGTCTCGCAGGCCAATTTGAAGACGCTGGAGGACTGCTTTTGGTCAGCGGGCTGTACTTTGGACACCCCTGATCAAGAACAAAGTTACAACATACTAGATGAGGCAATTCCTGAAGGAATTGCGTGATATTGCTCCAATGCTGAGGTTGAATTGAAATCCTGGATTTTATTTTGTAGAATTATTTAAGTACACAATTCCCAAACAGGCTGAATATTTTGAAGTTAGAACAGTTTGAATCAGATGAACATTGTGAGAATTATGGAACTTTGAATATCCCATTGATTTCAATGGGAATTTCCAAAACATTTGGGAATTTCGGGAAAAGCGGGAAATTTTTTGAAAATGGTAAAAAACTTGAATGAGTTGAAATGGTTGGTGTTGGAATTTTTGAAATCGGTGGAGAATTGTTGAAGTAGTAACATGTTGAGTGGAGAAATGGTATTACGGAATTACTGGAGTTTTAGGAATTTTTGCAGTTCAAAAAACAACTTTGTTTTTTTGTCCTAATTAAGAGGAATGGTTTGAGGGTGAATGGTTGAAGTAGGTTGAAAAAAGTGAAAGGGGTAGTCACCAGAAAAAAAGGGTGTAAATATAGCATTGGAAAACTAGGAATTCTGGAAAATGCTTGAATTTTTTTTAACTTGGAAAAAGGGTACTTTGAATTCCCAGGATGGTGGAATGTGTTGAAGGTGGAATGCTTTGAATCGGTTTAAAAATGTGGAAATGGTGGAAGTTTGAAAAATGGCCTATTCATTTTGAATGGGAAACATGTCCCGGAAAACCTGGAATTCTGGAAAATCTGGGAATTTAAACATTAGTCAAGGGAAAGCCCACGATTCCGTAATAAGCTGAACAGATGGAAGTTGGAACGGTTTGAATCGGGTGAAAAATGTGGAAGGTAGAGCGCGGCAAAATCTGGAGAAGAAGAAGTTGAATAATAAATAGATACATTTTGGTGTAGAAAACCGTATGTGTGAATGCATTCACAGAATTATAGTGTAGCATCAACCTCTGCCAGGGTATTTAGGCATGTGTCAAAAGATTCTCCACCAAATTAATAAAAATGTACAGCAGTGATGTAAGAATGTAAGTTTGTGCATGTTTTATTCAAATCAAGTTTAAAACTACCTACTTGGATTGAGGTAAATAAACACTTTTTACATAACCCCCCCCCGAAAAAACCCAAAAAACTATGTCTATTATTTGACAACTACAGCACCCTCTGCATAAATAGAGCAAAGTACATGGATCTGGCGGAAGTCAGGTTACGCCCCCCGCGATCTCGAAAGGGAAAAGCGGTAGACAATGGATGGATGGATACACTTAAAAAAAAACTTGTAACCATCCTCATCGTTCAATGTTCATATTTGAGGCTGCTCTTTTCATCTCCAGTTGTATTGGCCAAACTAAAAAGGCTTGCACTTCATGCTAATACATTAATTGCTAGAATTGTTCAAAATAAGTTTTGTTATCTGAGTAACGCATATAGACTGTTAGTTGTTTTTGTTGTTGTTGTTTTTTACAACTCAGAGTGTCTTAAATCTGTAGTAGCACTACAGAAAGTTATTTTGCAGCACGCATGCGCTAACGTATTGGCCCAGTAACTTTTTTTTTTAAGGCTTGAAAGGGGCTAACGTTTCCACAGCACATTGCTAAAACCAAAGTACTGTCATCTGGTCCCTTGATCTCGGTTCTTTGACAAGCATTTTATGCAGTAGTTTTTTTAAAAAGCTCGAGAGTACTGCATTTTTCAAAGTTAGAATAATATTAAAAGGAGAAGTAAGCCTTTCCGGCTTTTTTAAAAATATGGTAGTTTGTGACGCTGCCTTTTTCTTCCTAACAGAGATACGGCGTCTTCATCCTAACATGCTGCTGTTCCTCACTGTGATCAGCCATGTTTCCATGGCAACCTCATCTTCTTTCCAGCTGCCCTTCTGGATTGTATGGAACGCCCCCTCTGCTGACTGCCTTTCCAAGTACAACGTGGATCTTGACCTGGGAACGTTCGGCATCGGCCAGAACCAGAACCAAACCTTCATGGGTGAAAACATAACCATCTTTTATTCAGAAAAACTGGGTCTGTATCCCAGGTACAGCCAAGGGAAGGCGGTTTATGGCGGGGTGCCTCAGAACGCCAGTCTGGACGATCACCTGAGTGTTGCCAGAGAGAATATCAGTGCATATATCCCTGACAAGGATTTCCAAGGCTTGGCTGTGGTGGACTGGGAGAGCTGGAGACCTGTGTGGGAGAGAAACTGGGACACGAAGCAGGTGTACTGGGAAGGATCGAAAGCCCTCGTCAGGTCTAGGCATCCAGACTGGAAGCCTGCACAGGTGGACGCTTTAGCCCACGCAGACTTTGAGGTGGCGGCTAGAAAGTTCATGGAGGAGACGCTGAAACTGGGCCAGAAGGAGAGGCCTGGCGGATTGTGGGGTTTTTATGGCTTCCCCGGCTGCTATAACTCTTACAAAAACACCAACTACTCAGGCGAGTGTTCGGCCGTGGAGTCCAGGAGGAACGACCAGCTGGCGTGGCTATGGAACGTCTCCTCCGCTCTCTATCCCGACATCTACCTAAGCTTGGAGCTGCGAGGCCTCAGCAAGGAAGTGTCCCTCTACGCTCATTACCGCATCCTGGAGGCCATGAGGGTCGCAGCTCAGGCATCCCGGCACGCCCCACCTGTCATCCCCTACGCTTGCATCGTCTACACTTACACGCTGGAGTTTCTCTCACAGGCAAGCGACAGGAAAAACACTTTGGAGCTTCCAGAAAGTCATTGTTTGGTCTCTCACAGGAGCATCTTATTGACACCATCGGAGAAAGCGCCGCCTTGGGATCTGCAGGTGTGGTGCTGTGGGGGAACAACAATTTCTCCAGGTCTAAGGTACCACCAAACTCGCGGTCACCTCCACAGTCTGCATGAAATAGAAATATTTTTTTATTCTCAGGCAACTTGTGATACCATCAAGTGGTACGTCGATAACACTCTAGGTCCGTATCTGGTCAACGTCACCTCGGCCGCCGTCCTCTGCAGCCAAGCAGTATGCTCCTCAAGGGGGAGGTGCGCCAGGAAGGACCCCAAGTCGCGGGTCTACCTCCATCTGGACCCCGCATGGTGGAAGGTGGTGGCCGCGAGGAAAGCAGAAGGCGGGCGGAGCTACGCCGTGATGGGACGAGTCAGCGCACAGCAGGTAATGCGCATGAAGGCCCAGTTTGAGTGCAGGTGTTACCCAGGCTGGGCTGGGGAACGCTGCTCCACGCCCAACAGCAGATTCTTTTAGATTTGACTTTTATTTTATACTTTGACACAAGTCTTTTAGAATGAATGCATTGGTTGCCATTGTAACATCGCCACATAAGCCAAGTGTGTAATCAAAATGCTTTTGAAGCAAGAATAAAACCCAAATCCAACATTTTTGAAAGGAAATGAAAAGCTCTTATTGTGTAGTATTGTTGTCTATCAACAGGGGGGGCACTTCTACAGCTAATGGGCGCTTCATAGAGGTCAAGTACTCTGAAGACCAAGTCAATACTTGCTCATTTTACAGCAGTTACACACAATAAAAGGACTACAAAAGAGAAAAAAATGGCGACCTTGGTGGATTCAGTGGTGCTGTGAACAATCTCGTATTGTTTTTTTCCTGTCACTTTGATTTTTTTCAGTCGTTTCGAAAAAAGGCTCCCACTGTGTACATTCCATCTTTTTTGGAGGGTTTTGAAAGTGACGAGAAGATTTATTTTTCTTGCTACAAAGTGAATTTTGAAACGATTTGTCTTATTTACAGCATAACCACTAATGATTTTATTTTTTGATTGTGCTTTGCTGATTTGCAGATTTTTTACAAACTTTAAACTGATTTCACAATTTACTCTGTTCCTGTAATTATATTAAGGAGTTCATGAGAAAGTGGAACCAAAAACTGGGTTCTCTTTGATCGCATGTAGATTTATCAACATGTATCTTGTGCAACACAACTAATGTTGTATCGGTGCTAAATTTATTACGGGATGGCTCGGCAGCTGGTGGAGGGACCCTGTAGGATGCAGAGACGGCAGGCGACGTGCAGTAAAATGTTCTTTAATTGGGAACAACCGATGGAGCCCAACCGCTGTCAAGTCAGTGGACTACAGGTTACAAATAACAAGGCAAAGACAGATGCTAAAACGCTAAACCAAAGTATGTATCACTGCCATACTGTAGAAAGATTTGACACGATGTAAAAGAAGGTCCTTTTTTTTTATCTACTTTTGAATATTTTATCTTTTCTTTAACTGACTTTTTATATTTGACTGTTTTACCTACTTTTTACCTTCTTTTACCTTTTCTTTTTTATGGCTTTTAACTTTTTAACCTGTTTTACCTTCTTTCAGTTATTTTTTTTAACCAATTTTATATATTTTACCTACTTCTTACTTTTTTTTTTTTACCTTTTTCAATTATTTTTCTACCTTTTTAACATACTTTTTACTTTTTTTAATTTCACCTTTTTTAATGTACTTGTTACCTTCTTTTAATTTTTACCTTTTTAAACGTACTTACCTTCTTTTACCTACAATAATCTACTTCTTACCTTTGTAGCGGTTGCTTTAATGAGATGATTGACCACACCCGTTTACTTGACTTTGCTGTAACTTTTTGCTGCCATGCTTCTATATTGCACATAGCAGTGTTGGGAGTTGGTTATCATTCAATTTTGCAGTCAAGAGCGAATAATTCCGTGCGGTCTCTTAAAATGACCGTTAAAATTTTAACCAAGGGTGCTGATTTGTTTTGAACGCCATTTTGAATTGCTGATGTTGCAAGTTGATGTTTGATTAAACGCCACACTCGTTTGTGTGTCAAAGATAGCTCAAGTTGTCTTGTGCAACACCGCCCTCTTTGTTTTCTTTTATATATTTTACCTATTACAGACTTTATATCTTTTACCTACTTCTTATCTTCTTTTACCTACTTTACCTTTTTCAACTTACTTATCTTCTTTACCTACCTTTTGCCTACTTCTTTCCTTCTTCATTGTTTTTTCATCTTTTCCTTTACCGTTTTCATCTTTTCCTTCATCATATCCTTCATTACTTTTGTCTTTTACTTTCTATTCTCCGTCATTGTTTCCTTCATTTTCCTCTTTTCCTTCATTGTTCTCTTCGTTTTTTTGTACTTCTTTTCCTTCATTGTTTCCTTCTTCGTTTTCATCTTTTCCTTTTTTTCCATAATCTTTTTCTTCGTTTTCTTTATCGTTTATACTCTCCTTTTACTTTCTTTTCCTTCATTTTTTCGATCGTTTCCATCTATATTCCCTCTTTTTTTTTAACCTTTTTTGCCTACATCGTACCTTCATTCTGTAACGTATACATTTTCTTACCTACTTCTTACCATCATCATTGTTTCTTACATCTTTTCCTTTGTTTCCTTAATTTTTTAATGATCTTTTCCACATTTTCTTATTTCCTTTGTTCCCTTAATTTCCTTCATATCTTCCCAACGTATTTTCCTTTAGCCATATTCCATCTTTTTTTTTTTTACCTATTTCTTACCTTAATCATTGTTTCTTTATAATTTTTCCTTAATTTTCATAGTTTCCTTTGTTTCCTTCATTCCCCGTATCTTTTTCATCATTTTATACTTCATCGTTTTCCTATTTTTCTTTATTCCCTTAATTTCCTGTATATTTTTCTCTTCTTTTACCTACTTCTTACTTTCATCATTGTTTCCTTCATCGAATCTTATATTTTCCGTTGTTTCCTTCATTTGTTCATTTATTTCCTTTTATTTCATCTTTCCATCATATTTTCCTTTGTTTTCATCATTTTCATCTAGTCATTTCCTTTCTTTTTCTTTATCTTTTCCATCATCGTTTCATTCATCTTATCCTTCATTTCCTACATTGTTTCCATCTTTTACTTTTTTTCCTTCTTTTCTATCATCATTTCCATCATCGCTTTGTTCTTTTCTATTATCGTTTCCTTCACCATTTCCTTTGTTTTTATCTTTTCTTTCGTTTCCTTAATTTCCTTCATCTTTTCCTTCATTCGTCATTTGTCCCACCATCGTTTCCTTCATCTTTTCTTTTATCCTTTACTTTATCCAGTGTTAATTTTGACAGCTGTTTTTAATTTAGTTTAAATATAAAGTATAGCGGACAAAGCATATTTGAAATTGTCTTGAAAGCACTTTTATGAATTACTATTGTAGCGCAAACTAGATTCACAACAAGACCTGCACTCCATGGATATTTAAATAAGTACATTTCACACTAAACTTTACTGTGTGTTATCGTTTTAGGTGTAAATTTATCTTTTTTTTTTAATTGTTGAATAATATATTACTAAAATGGTCACATGAAGAAACAAACTAGTATTATTATAGCTTTGCTGGCAAGCTAACCTATACGTACGACAAAAGTTGTGGTAGAGAGAGTAAGCAGTCTTGCTCCCTCCCTACTGTCTTCTAAGAGTAACAGTCGTTCAGTACAGTATGAGTCATTTGGAAATATTAGTTACTACTACTTACTGTTGTGTAAATGTCCTAATGATTAGCCTGCAGAGGACGTTTCAAGTTGGTGGTATTTGTACTCAATAAAATGAAGGCACAGGGTTTACAACGTGTCTTGGTGTCTACCTTGCAAAGGTAAAATGTGTCCATATGTCTTCCAGGGGTAGAAGAGATATTGTAGTGATGTGTGTAACAACACAAAGTAGGGATGTAACGATATGAGAATTTCACATCGTGGTTATATCATTATTATTGTGTAATGTGCTCAAAAAGCTTTTTAAACATAACCAAAATAGACACACTATTAGAAACATACACTATTTTGCATTTCTTGCGCTTATGTTTCACAAAGTGTTTTAGTTTTAGTTTTTATGTGTTTTCATAGCTATTTTTTTATTGTTGTACTGTAAATATTTGCTTGTACCGTAGCACTTTAAGATTTACTGAAATGAAAAGTGCTTAACAAATCAACTCTATTCTAATTATGTATCACTTCTGGTGGGTGTTTTGTCTGTCCTACTCTGTTCAGCTGTATTTGAACGCACCATAACAACACCTCGTCTCTTTTCTTCTGAGGGAAGACCGATTATGTGCACAATGTTCAAAATGTGCACAACTGAATAGCTTAGTTGCTAAGACAGTAATGGGTTTATAGAAGTTTAGATTGGAGTATGTTGATTTTAACAGGGAACGACGTATGTCTCTTGTTGTCATGTTAACATTTAGGCTAGCACCAATAAGTCCGCCGTGGCCCATGAATTTATAAAAGTGCAGTTATTGATTTTTAGATCATATTAATTTAAAAGGTTAATACTAACCGTCTGGAGGGTTGTCGCCGTCATCATTATTACAGTTTATTGTTACATCCCTACAATATAGTCTTGATTTACCCCCGACCCCCTCCTGCATGCTACTATGATTGCATATATTCCTTACTTGTCCTACCCATCTAAAGACGACATTAAATATGATTTATGTCAATTATTTTCGTCTCATTTTTATTTGTCGGCTAAATTGTCAATGAATTTTGTCATTGTTTTCGTCAATGTGCATTTGTTTTGACTCGTTCTTGTCCTATTTTAGTTGGGGAAAATAGGTTGTTTATGATAAGTCAGACAAACATTTTAAGTAGAAAAAATTAACACTGCGTTCATCTGAATTCCATCTTTTCTTAATAATGTTTTCTGGTTGTCCTTTGTATTAGTGACAGTGTGAAGATTTGAGGCAATTACCTGACAAGCGTGTACCGTATTTTTTGGACCGTAGGGCGCACCGGATAAATAGTCTATTTACGATCTTTTTTCATATAAAAGGCGCACCGGATTATAGGGTGCATTAAAGGAGTCAAATTATAATTTTTTTTCTAAATGGAAAAAACTTCTTTGTGGTCTACATAACATGTAATGGTGGTTCTTTGGTGAAAATGTTGCATAGATTATGTTTTACAGATCATCTTCAAGCTGCTTTCTGACAGTCGCTTCCAAAATTGCCTTTTTGTGGGCTGTCTTATTTACGTGTCTCACCCTCGGTAAAGTATTTTCTCCGTCATCTTTGTTGTAGCGGTGTAGCGTGCAAGGACGGGAGCGGAAGAAGTGTCAAAAGATGGAGCTAACTGGTTTAATGACATTCAGACTTTACTTAAAGTCCTACTGAAATGAGATTTTCTTATTTAAACGGGGATAGCAGGTCCATTCTATTTGTCATACTTGATCATTTTGCGATATTGCCATATTTTGGCTGAAAGGATTTAGTAGAGAACATAGACGATAAAGTTTGCAACTTTTGGTCGCTAATAAATAAAGCCTTGCATTTACCGAAAGTAGCAGACAATGTGCGCGTGACGTCACGGGTTGTAGGGCTCCTGACATCCTCACATTGTTTACAATCATAGCCACCAGCAGCTAGAGCGATTCGGACCGAGAAAACGACAATTCCCCCATTAATTTGAGCAAGGATGAAATATTTGTGGATGAGGATATTGAGAGTGAAGGACAAGAAAAAAAAAAGGCGATTGCAGTGTGAGCGATTCAGATATTAGACACATTCACAAGGATAATTCTGGAAAATCCCTTATCTGCCTATTATGATACTAGTGTTTTAGTGAGATTATATGGTACCTGAAAGTCGGAGGGGTGTGGCCACGGGTGTGGTGACCGCCAGTGTCTCCAGTGGGAGGAGGTAAAAGTCTGCGGCAGCTGCAGGACGACGCAGGCTCCGCTCATAACTATGGTAAGAGCCAACTTATTACCACAATTTTCTCACCGAAACCTGCCGGTTGACATGTGGTCGGGATCCATGTTCGCTTGACCGCTCTGTTCCATAGTAAAGCTTCACCTTCGGGAATTTTGATCAAGGAAACACCGGCTGTGTTTGTGTGGCTAAAGGCTAAAAGCTTCCCAACTCCATCTTTCTAGTTTGATTTCTCCAAAATTAATCGAACAAATTGCAAAAGTTTCAGCAACAAAGATGTCCAGAATACTGTGTAAGTATGCGATTAAAGCAGACTACTTATAGCTTGGATCGGGCTGAAAATAATGTCCGCTACAACCCGAGACGTCAAACGCACGCGTCATCATACGCGTCATCATACCGCGGCGTTTTCAACACGATACTTCGCGGGAAATTTAGAACTGCAATTTAGTAAACTAAAAAGGCCGTATTGGCATGTGTTGCACCTGTGATGAGGTCGCGACTTGTCCAGGGTGTACACCGCCTTCCGCCCGATTGTAGCTGAGATAGGCGCCAGCGCCCCCCGCCACCCCAAGAGGGAATAAGCGGTAGAAAATGAATGGATGGATGGCATGTGTTGCATGGTTAATATTTCATCATTGATATATAAACTATCAGACTGCATGGTCGGTAGTAGTGGGTTTCAGTAGGCCTTTAAATTAATAACGGACCAGCATCTTCTCATCCGAAAACAACAAAAAGCCTGGAAATGTGTCCCGTGAAAAACTGTCCGACCGGAACTCTAATAACTAAAGTTTCTTGGGTGAATAATGTCTACTCACTATACCAGTATGTTTTAGCGCTTTCATGGTGAGTTTACTGACAGATATAAGTAAGAACTTTACGTTATTTTATATTAGAAATGGCAACAGTGGAGAAAGAATGTTGCAATAAAAGAAGATAGAGAAAAAGAAGAAGCTTATCGACTATGCCGTCAGTATGGATCGCAAAGGCGGATGCGCGCAATTTTTCAGGACTTATGAAGATCCCAAATACAGATCAGCAGGTACCAGAAGGTAAGAAAAGTTTCTTTTGCATAATATTGCGAAACAAAACACCAGATAAGATGTTTTACCTTATACACACACACCATAATAATACTCGTATGTTTAATGCGCCGACAATCCACCAAGCGGAGCGGCTTCATAGTTTACCAAAATCGTACTAAAACATTTTGATAGATTTTTGAGCGCTGTGTGTAATGTTTATATTTTCAATGGAACATCTAAAATGTTGGTGTTGTTTACTTAAGGGATATTGCCATCATACCTCTTACCACATATCTCTTATGTTTGACTGCCATCTACTGGGCACACTTATCATCACAATGTACCAAATAAAATTTCCTTGAGGTCGGTGAGAAAAACCAGAATTATTCCGTACATTAGGCGCACCGGGTTATTAGGTGCACTGTCGAGTTTTGAGGGGGGACAAAGGATTTTAAGTGCGCCTTATAGACTGGAAAATACGGTACATGATGAAGTGTCCATTGAGTTTGTTTTACGTGTTAGTATGTTACAAACGAGCACATTTAAAGTTGCACATTAGGTCTATATTGGCTGGTGATCGAGTAGATATTTTTGACGAGCTAAAGCTGGGATATCTCCTCACTGTCTTTCGAACAGGCGGAATCAGTGGAGGTGAGGGTGTGAAAATGATCAATACATTTGCTGGTAAATCAGTGCCGCCTTTGTACACAAAAAGCTCTGGAGGGAAATGCTGGCTGTTGTGCATCTTTTGTGTTCTTGAGCGATAGTTCTTTTTAAAGGCTCCCTGATGAGAGGGACCTGACACGACTGTCACATCTGACTTTGCCTGCACCACACACACACACACACACACACACACACCCTCTCCAGAGCCCATTAGAACAGGGGTCGGCAACCCGCGGGTCCAGAGCCGTATGTGGCTCTTTGATAACTCACTCTAAATTGCCGACCCCAACGATTATTCCTTGAGGTTTCCGGGATTTTAGTGCCTCTCTCAGAAATCACCCAGGGATAACATTCTCCAATTTTTATCTGGACCTCAATACTGAGGGTGTGCAGTGATGGCAATGTCTTTAACCTCCTCTACAATATGTTGCCGCGCCCGCTTTTACATGACGCGATCTGCGTGTTGACTGATCACATTTCATATTCAGCCTCTGTTACCACACAAAAGTGACTGCAACGCATACTTAGTCAACAGCCATACAGTTTACACTGAGGGTTGCAATATATACAACTTTAACACTCTTACTAATATGCGCCACACTGTAAACCCACACCAAACAAGAATGACAAACACATTTTGGGAGAACATTGGCACTGTAACACAACATAAACACAAAAGAACAAATACGCAGAATCCCATGTATCCCTACATTTTGTGGCTACATTAGCACCAAACCCCGCCCCCTCCAACCCCACCCACCTCAACTGACGCACGGAGGGGGTGGGAGGATTTGGTGCTAGCGGGGTGTATAATGTAGCCCGGAAGAGTGGGATGCATGGTATTCTGGGTATTTGTTCTTTTGTGTTTATCTTGTGTTACAGTGCCGATGTTCTCCCAAAATGTGTTTGTCATTCTTGTGTGGTGTGGGTTCGCAGTGTGGCGCATATTAGTAAGAGTGTTAAAGTTGTTTATATCACAACCCTCAGTGTAACCTATATGGCTGTTGAACAAGTATGCTTTGCAATCGTTAGCGTGTGTCAGCAGAAGCTTCATACTACATGTGGCCGGGCTTGCAAGCTGATTGAACGTGTTGTAGAGGGTGTCAAAGGCAGCACCTTCATAGGTTGGCCTTACTATTGTTAATCGAGGGAAATTCTGTAAACATACTCGAGAATGGTTGACCTGACATTATGTAGTCTGTCGGAATATTCGGGAGGGTGTGACGCTGTCAAGCGGCATTCATATAAAACTCGCTGGCCCCACTATCATTAAAGTTTCAAATTAAGGTGTTAGGGTGTCTGAGAGCCCTGGTTTATACACAGCACAGAGTAAAAAAAACTCTGTATGCAGTGTTATCTCATTTTAAATTTCAAAAGAGTTTTGTGGCTCCTATTGTTTTCTTTATTTTGTGAAGCGGGTCAAAATGGCTCTTTGAGTGGTAAAGGTTGCCCACCCCTGCTTTAGAGGCTTTAAAGAATAGTGTTAAGGAAGAACTAACACAAAAATTTGCACAAAGTCGCTTAAGTGGACAATTAGAGTGACTAATCAGTAAAGTGTCATCCACACAAAGTCATCCTCATAAAAATGTATTTCCATACTGCCGTACAAGCTGTCCACTGACTACTCTAAAGTTTATCCAAGTTGCATGTCTCTGTATGTTTCCCGAGAAGATTGAGAGTAAAAAGGCAGTGCTTTCTTTAGTGAGAAAGTATGTTACTAAAACGGTCGTTTTAATTTGCTTCTTTTCTGGAATCTTTTATTCCAAATAACAAACAAACTGGAGACCCGTCGTCAGGAATCATTTCTGCCTCTCAACACAAATGTCATGGTGAGTCGTAACCTTTACCGAAGCACGTTGTCTGCCCTGATAGCGGGGGCTGCGGCCCGGGATGAGGCGGGCGAGGGGACGAGAGGGGCGTGAGCGACGCGATTGGTTTTGAAAGGTCTCCCATTTGCGTCGTAGCCACCGGCTAGCTTGACTTGGCAGCGGAGCAGCGTCAACATGATGCCGCCGCTCTGCCCTGCATTAATCAGCCTGGCACCTTTGCCAGGTGAGCATGGGAGGATGCAAAGAGATGGGATGAGGTTAGATTTCAACAAAGAGAAGTCGTACGAGATGAGGTCGGCATCGGAAGCAGAAATGCTGACGCGGGGGAGTCTGTCAGTGTATGTTAGGAGCTGCCAAGGCGACAATGGCGCCTCCTCGCTCACAACGCGCTCATCGCTGATATCCTTCATTGCAGCAAGGACAGGCTGTCTTACATAAACAATGTTTGTTTGCCATCGAGACTTTACTCTTATGACATATTTATGACACAGTAAATGCATCGTTTTGTAACAAGCACACGCGTCTGCAGAAAGTACAGGGAAAAATGACACAAAGGAATGAAAATGAGTATTAAAAAAGTTAAAGTACCAATGATTGTAACACACTAGGTGTGGCAAAATTATTCTCTAGATTTGACCCATCACCCTTAATCACCCCGTGGGATGTGAGGGGAGCAGTGAGCAACAGCGGTGACCACGCCCGGTATTCATTTTTGGTGATTTAACCCCCAATTCCAACCCTTTATGCTGAGTGCCAAGCAGGGAGGTAATGGGTCCCATTTTTATAGTCTTTGGTATGACTCGGCCGTGGTTTGAACTCACGACCTACTGATCTCCGGGCGGACACTCTAACCCAGGGGTGTCAAACGTGCGGGCCGGATCAGGCCCACCAACAGGTTTTATCCGGCCCTGCGGGATGAGTTTGCTAAGTATAAAATCGAACCGAAATTTGTGAATGAAAGAAACTGCTTTTCTAAATGTGTCCACTAGATGTTACAATAGCAATTCTTTGTATCTTTGTAGATGATGCTACATATGTAAAAAAAAAATAAACCACTTGATGTTAGTGCACCAGTCAAGGAAAATGAGCAAACTACATAAATAACATCATTTTATTTGGTTTTGATATCATTTTTTTATCTTGAAAGATTGAAAAATAACTCCAATGAGTTAACTGATGATCATTATCACGTAATTTATTCAGAAAGTATAAATGACGACAACTAAAGATAGAAAACCATGACCTGATTAACGTGGACCCCGACTTAAACAAGTTGAAAAACTTATTCGGGTGTTACCATTTAGTGGTCAATTGTACGGATTATGTAGTGTACTGTGCAATCTACTAATAAAAGTTTCAATCAATCAATCAATACTACTAACCGCAACAAGTAAGTGTAAAAAAAACACAACAACATTATTATTTGTACATTTTCAGAATGTATTTGTTCTATTTTTAAACAAAGAAAACAATCTGAAGTTGTCTTTATTTTTCAGTTATCGTGCCTTGATTTTACCAGTCCGGCCCACTTGGGAGTAGATTTTTCTCCATGTGGCCCCTGATCTAAAATGAGTTTGACACCCCTGCTCTAACCACAAGGCCAATGAGTAGACTAAATGATTATACTGTATTGCCTAAAACAGTGGTTCTCAAACCACCTCCGAAAAAACTTGGTTTACCAAGTACTGCCGTAATGACAGTTTTATCTAAAAAGTATAGTTAATATTTTTGGCCACAGTATCATTACACACCGTTGGAACAGTAACTGTGCCCCCGTCGTCGTAACATCGTGACATTGCTGGTTTACAAGCCGACGAACATGTTTGGCAGCGCACAATCACTGACTACTTACAAACAGACACAGTGTGTAGACAAAAAAGGGAAAACGGAAGCATTTTGGCTTAAAAACTAACGATAAAGGTGAAGTTATAACACTGAAACACCCACCGGAAGAGATGCTTTTAGACATGGCTTGCTAGCAGGTGTCTAAAGTCTAGCCCCAGTCGACAGTGTTGTAGTGACTTCTAAATCACTAATCCTCGCCTCCTTGGCGACAACAAAATTAAGTTTCTTACAAGTATCATCCCTGCAGGACGAGGACTAGCTAAACATGCTTCACTACTACTGTAAACAAAGTACAGCAGCGTATCGAGTCAATACTACTGTGATTACGTCGATATTTTTTGGCATCGCAACATCTTTCGTTTTGTATATTATGTTTGTTAAGTCAGAAAATACATCCCTGGACACATGAGGACTTTGAATATGACCAATGTATGATCCTGTAACGACTTGGTATCAGATTGATACCCAAATTTCGTCCAAAACTAATGTAAAGCATCAAAACAACAAATGAAAAAGTGATTATTACATTTTAACAGAAGTGTAGATAGAACATGGTAAAAGAGAAACTAAGCAGATATTAACAGTAAATGAACAAGTAGATTAAAAGTTCATTTTCTACCACATGTTCTTAATAATTTTGATAAAATAATAGAGTGATAAAGTACACAATATGTTACTGCGTATGTCAGAAGACTAATTAGGAGCCTTTGTTTGTTTACTTACTAATAAAAGACAAGTTGTCTTGTATGTTGACTATTTTATTTAAGGAAAAACTTGCAATAAGAAATACAAGTTTCAAGTACCCTGAGATTTTTTTCTTAAAATAAAGCCAATAATACAATTTGTGTGGTCCCCTTTATTGAAAAAAAAGTATTGAAATCATTCCAAAATATTGGTATCGGGACAACACTAGTTTGAATATAGGAAAATAAAACACTGCTTTTAATAAAGTGATTCTTTTGCTTACCACTAGATACACCCCGCGTACCACCAGTGGTACACAGACCACAGTTTGATTTACTGGCGAGCCTCCCATTTTGGGCAATCAGTGGACAGCAGTTTGTTCAACTCCGCCCACAAGCAAACTACTATTGTTAACCAAATTATTCTTTCAAATGTTAATTAACACACTCATTGTAGAATATGTGGGAAAAAATATAAAAATAAATGATAAAATAGTATTTTAATAAGAAATCCAAGAACATGGTATTACGAAGGACTAGTAATGGCATTGCAATGAAATATAATGAAAGTGTGTGACCAGTCATAGTATTTATCAAAGTGTATTTGAGGTGTGGCAGTATGTAGAGCAGGGGTCACCAACGTGGTGCCCGCGGGCACCAGGTAGCCCGGAAGGACCAGATGAGTAGCCCGCTGGCCTGTTCTAAAAATAGCTCAAATAGCAGCACTTACCAGTGAGCTGCCTCTGTTTTTTCAATTGTATTTATTTACTAGCAAGCTGGTCTCGCTTTGCTCGACATTTTTAATTCTTAGAGAGACAAAACTCAAATAGAATTTGCAAATCCAAGAAAATATTTTAAAGACTTGGTCTTCACTTGTTTAAATAAATTCATTTATTTTTTTACTTTGCTTACTATAACTTTCAGACAATTTTAGAGAAAGAATACAACCTTAAAAATGATTTTAGGATTTTTAAACACATATACCTTTTTACCTTTTTAAATTCCTTCCTCTTCTTTCCTGCCAATTTAAATCAATGTTCCTGTAAATAATTTTTTTTATTGTTAAGAATAATAAATACATTTTAAGTTAATTCTTCATTTTAATGTCTGTTTTTTCGACGAAGAATATATCTTTGAAATATTTCTTCAAAACTCACTATGATTAAAATAAAAAAAAATATTCTAGAGAATCTTTAGAATCAAAATCAAAATGTTATTTCAAAGTCTTTTGAATTTCTTTTAAAATTTTTGTTCTGGAAAATCTAGAAGAAATCATGATTTGTCTTTGTTAGGAATATGGCTTGGTCCAATTTGTAATATATTCTAACACAATGAAGATTGGATTTTAACCTATTTAAAACATGTCATCAAAATTTTAAAATTAATCTTAATCAGGAAAATTACTAATGATGTTCCATAAATTATTCTTTTTATTTTTAAAAAAAGATCCGAATTAGCTAGTTTTTCTCCTTTTTTTCGGTTGAATTTTGAATTTTAAAGAGTCAAAATCCAACAAACTGTTTCAAAATTTAATTTTCATTTTTTTTTCTGTTTTCTCCTCTTTTAAACCGTTCAATTAAGTGTTTTTTTCATCATTTATTCTCTACAAAAAACCTTCCGTTAAAGAAAATGTATGACGGAATGACAGACAGAAATACCCATTTATATATATATATATATATATATATATATATATATATATACACATATTAGATTTATTTATTAAAGGTAATTTCAGCAAATTGACTATTTCTGGCAATTTATTTTTATTTAAGTGTGTACCAAACTGGTAGCCCTTCGCATTAATCAGTACCCAAGAAGTAGCTCTTGGTTTCAAAAAGGTTGGTGACCCCTGATGTAGAGGCTGTGGTGTGTCCACGTGTGTGTGCTGTTTTCACAGCAGGGGGCAGTAGAGAATTGTGCTTTCAGAAAGTAGTGTTTTTTTGTTTTGTTTTTTGACCATATTTCTGGGTGATGATGTGAACAGATAGCATCAAATGGCTCTGACTTACAGTAAATACTTTATTGTACCTAGCAATCAGTTTATCATAGATAGAACTTTGTTGGACGTGTTCCCTCAGGCACATCAAGGTTCCAATAGCAACAGCGCTGTATGCAGTACACCTGAGTGATAATAGCAGCACGGCACACAGAGTAAGCAATAGGAGTGGACCCCACCTGGTCCAGCCCATGCTTCCGGGTCCTTGTGATGAGAGTCTAGAGCAGGGGTGTCAAACTTTTTTTTGATTGATTGATTGATACTTTTATTAGTAGATTGCACAGTTCAGTACACATTCCGTACAATTGAGCACTAAATGGTAACACCCGAATAAGTTTTTCAAATTGTTTTAGTCGGGGTCCACGTTAATCAATTCATGGTACAAATATATACTATAAGCATAAGACAATCATGACACAGGTTAATCTTCATAGTATATACATTGACTTATTTACATTATTTACAATCCGGGGGGTGGGATGAGGAGCTTTGGTTGATATCAGTACTTCAGTCATCAACAATTGCATCAACAGAGAAATGGACATTGAAACAGTGTAGGTCTTACTTAGTAGGATATGTACAGTAAGCAGAGAACATAGTGAGTTCAGATAGCATAAGAGCAAGTATATACATTAGAAGTACATTTGATCATTTATATTAGGTTATTTATAATCCGGGGAGATGGGATGTGAATGGAGGAGGATATTAGTAAATGGTTGAAGTTGCCTGGAGGTGTTGTTTTAGAGCGGTTTTGAAGGAATATAGAGATGCACTTACTTTTACACCTGTTGGGAGTGCATTCCACATTGATGTGGCATAGAAAGAGAATGAGTTAAGACCTTTGATAGATCGGAATCTGGGTTTAACGTGGTTTGTGGAGCTCCCCCTGGTGTTGTGGTTATGGCAAGAAAGTAGTTTGACGTACTTTAGCTCAGGGGTCGCATGGTGGAAAAACTATTATCACGTGGGCCGGACGGCTAAAATCATTGCAAAGAAACTTAAATATACACCTACGACAACTTCAGGATGTTTTCTTTGTTTTACTACGGCCCAAAATTGAAATAGGACATTCTAAAAATGTACATATCACAAAAAAATCTGACAAAACACTTCAAGTTAGTTGAAGATTCTGAGGGAAAAAAATGTTGCAGTTTCAAAAACACCATGAAGAACACAATGAACTTAGACTTAATCACAATGTATCTACAAAAAAGTAAACTTTAAGTCACAGCCATGAATTGATTAACGTGGACTTACACAAGTTGAAAATTGTTATTCGGGTGTTACCTTTTAATGGTCAATTGTACGAAATATATGTACTGTACTGTGCAATCTAATAATAAAAGTTTCAATCAATCAATCAAAGCCCATTTAGGATTAAAAATAAAACAAAATAAAAACCCCGCTTGGCATGCAGCATCAAGGGTGTTAAATCACCAAATGATTCCCGGGCGCGGCTCACTGCTCCCCTGGGGGGATGGGTCAAATGCAGAGGATGAATTCACCGCACCTAGTGCGTGTGTGACAATCTTTGGCACTTTATATTAAATAAAAACAATTTCATGTATCAACTACCTCATTTTTCATTTCCTCATATTAATGTGTGCTAACTCGACAAACCATAAGAAACAGAGGTATAGCTCGGTTGGTAGAGTGGCCGTGCCAGCAACTTGAGGGTTCCAGGTCCGATCCCCGCTTCCGCCATCTTAGTCTCTGCCGTTGTGTCCTTTGGCAAGGCACTTTACCCACCTGCTCCCAATGCCACCCACACTGGTTTAAATGCAACTTAGATTTTGGGTTTCACTATGTAAAGCGCTTTGAGTCACTAGAGAAAAAGTGCTATATAAATATAATTCACACTAATTCACAGAGGTAGAAACCTTTCAAGAGGGGTTGCGTTATTCCCTGTCTTCTAAAGATCACTGTGTATTGATAGAAAAATAAAAGCTGTGCAATGTGTGAACAATTTTAACAAACCAAAAATAAAACCTTAAAAGACTGACAGTGTTGCAGTAAATCACACACTGTTCACGTTCTTTAAAGGCCTACTGAAACCCACTACTACCGACCACGCAGTGTGATAGTTTATACATCAATGATGAAATATTAACATTGCAACACATGCCAATACGGCTTTTTTAGTTTACTAAATTGCAATTTTAAATTTCCCGCGAGTTTCTTGTTGAAAACGCCGCGGAATGATGACGCATACGTGTGACGTCACTGACTGTCAAGAAATATTAGCGCTGCACCACTAGCGGCTAAAAGTCGTCTGCTTTAATCGCATAATTACACAGTATTCTGGACATCTGTGCTGCTGAATCGTTTGCAATTTGTTCATTTAACAATGCTGTTGGTGGATTAAAGCTGTCTTTAACACCGAGACACGGCCAGTGTTTCTTTGTTTGTTGTGAAGCAGAGCGGTCAAGCGAACATGTTTTCTCTACGTCAACCAGCATGTTTTTGGATGGAAAAATTGTGATATATATCTTACCGGAGACATAATTGGATTATTCATCCTCCTGCAGCAGCTGTCAAAAAAGGCTGCTGTGAGCTTGGCTCCTCGGCTTCTCTCTGAGACTGCGTGTTCACCGCAGCCATCCGACCTCGAGGTATGTCTTTACAAGCTTTACAATCTCACTAAAACACTATTAAAACAATAAGCAGATAAGGGATCTTTCAGAATTATCCTAGTAAATGTGTCTAATTACATCTGAAACGCTTACACTGCTGCCGCCCGGAGCAGTCACTTTTTTTTTTTCCTAGTCCTTTTCTATCAATATCCTAATTCACAAATCTTTCATCCTCGCTCAAATTAATGGGGAAATTGTTGAGTTCTCGGTCCGAATTGCTCTTACTGCTGGTGGCTCCCATTATAAACAATGTGAATATGTGAGGAGCCCTGCAACTCGTGACGTCACGCGCACATACTTCCGGTAAAGGCAGGGCTTTTTTATTAGCGACCAAAAGATGCGGACTTTATCGTCGATGTTCTCTACTAAATCCTTTCAGCAAAAATATGGCAATATTGCGAAATGATCAAGTATGACACATATAATGGACCTGCTATCCCCGTTGAAATAAGAAAATCTCATTTCAGTAGGCCTTTAAGTTTGCACAGAAGAACTATATCAATGTGCAGTGTCTCATGCAGCCTTCACTGCAAAAACTGAAATCTAAGTAAGATGAAATATCTCAAATAAGGGTGATATTTGCTTATTTTCTGTTTGATAAGATACTTTTTCTCACTAAGCAGATTTTATGTTAGTCTTTTACTTGTTTTAAGGGTTTTGGTCCTAAATGATGTCAGTAAGATATTACAGCTTGTTGCTGAGATGTTATGACCTATATTGAGAAAAACATGCTTGAAACTAGAATATCAACTGTTGCAAAGCTGTGTCATCAACACTCACAAGTATAATACTACTTTTTTAAAGTAATAATTTTATTTTAAGCATGAACAAAAAAAAACATGATTTTGACACAAATGTGTCAAAATAGTACACACAAATTAAAACAGATGACAGCCAAATTGATTTTTACTGTTTTATTTTCAATGAAACAATAAAAAAAACACGTACTCATATAGTAGTACGGTGGCACAATACAGTAAACTGAATATTTAAACATTTAACATTTGATATTTCAAACAATTTTGAACAGAAATAGTTAATGCACATTCAGATAAATTCCTCAAAATTATAATTAATATTTTTTGGGCCGGGGGCCAGGCTGTATATATGTGCACTAATTGACTGGAAGAACATGCACTTGGCGCGATGATGTCATGTTATCGATGGAAAAATGCATTTTTATACCATATTATTTGCCTGAGCGGCTAGTAGACTCCGAGAGTAACAAACGGTTGCCTTCTTGCCTTCCATTAAGAAAAATAAACTAGTTTGTAGTATAAGTTTGCTGGTTTCAAGAAATGTAATGCCGAGCGCATATCATTCTGTCAAGATAATGGCACTAGTATTTAGTTAAAGGCCTACTGAAATGAGATTTTCTTATTTAAACGGGGATAGCAGGTCCATTCTATGTGTCATACTTGATCATTTTGCGATATTGCCATATTTTTGCTGAAAGGATTTAGTAAAGAACATCCACGATAAAGTTCACAACTGGACAAAAGCCCTGCCTCTACCGGAAGTCGCAGACGACGACGTCACATGTTGATGGCTCCTCATATATTCACATTGTTTTGAATGGGAGCCTCCAACAAAAACAGCTATTCCGACAGAGTTAACGACAATTTGTGTTTGAGGATATTGATAGCGATGGACTAGAAAAAAAAGAAAAAAAACGCGATTGCATTGGGACGGATTCAGATGTTTTTAGACACATTTACTAAGATAATTCTGGAAAATCCCTTATCTTTCTATTGTGTTGCTAGTGTTTTAGTGAGTTTAATAGTACCTGATAGTCGGAGGTGTGTGTACACGGGTGTCTTGACGCCGCAGTGTCTCAGGGAAGTCGACGGCAGCTTTATGGGCGGCACAAGCTCAGCTGATCTACGGTAAGAAGCAACTTTTTACCACAATTTTCTCACCGAAACCTGCTGGTTGACATTCGGTCGGGATCCATGTTCGCTGTGATCCATAGTAAAGTTTCACCTCTGTGAATTTTAAACAAGGAATCACCGTGTGTTTGTGTGGCTAAAGGCTAAAGCTTCCCAACTCCATTTTTCTACTTTGACTTCTCCAATATTAATTGAACAAATTGCAAAAGATTCAGCAACACAGATCTCCAAAATACTGTGTAATTATGTGGTTAAAGCAGACGACTTTTAGCTGTGTGTGTGTGCAGCGCTCATATTTCCTAACAGCCCGTGACGTCACGCGTACACGTCATCCTTACGCGACGTTTTCAAGAAGAAACTTCCAGGAAATTTCAATTTCAATTTAGTAAACTGAAAAGGCCGTATTGGCATGTGTTGCAATGTTAATATTTCATCATTGATATATAAACTATCAGACTGCGTGGTGGGTAGTAGTGGGTTTCAGTAGGCCTTTAATTTAAGAATATTTTTCAACATATTGAGCAAAAGGTATTTTTTTTCTACCATGAAAAGTGCACTTATTAGTGAGAATGTACTTATTTTAAGGTGTTTTTGGGTTCATTGAGATTAGCTAATTTGTCTTGTTTTGGAAAGTCTTGACAGGCCAATTTTTCATGTTCTATTAGCATATAATTTTGCTTACAGTAGTTAAAATAAAATACACCTATTTCTTGTATTTTTTTTTTCTCGTTTTTGAACACTGACCTTTTTGCAGCGTTTAAAGTGGGGTTATCAATTTTTATTTCACGTTGGGTCAAGGGGTAGGAGTCACAGCCCCGCTTTACCTTGTACCTCTTGCTTGGTATATGCTCTACTGTTTGCTTGCCTAACAGAATTGATACATCCAGCAATAAAATCGCTGTTTCTTTCATTTAAAAATGCAGCTCAATTGACACTTCGCAAACTCACCTCACAAGCTGGATACAACTTGTTCGCGGGCCTGATCTGGCCCGCGGGCCGCATGTTTGACATCCCTGGTCTGGAGCATTAGGCATTGCTCTGTCAACTCGGTATCTTGCAGACGCTCTTAAAGGGTAACTGCACTTTTTTGGGGGGAACTTTGCCTATTTTTCACAATCGATATGAGAGACAAGAACACACACAATTTTTTTGTAGAGGGGAGGGTTAAAGATGATAAAACATGCTTTCAAATTGCGGCTGAGCAGCCTTCAAAGCCTCTAAACAACTTGAAAACCCTCCATCAAAACGTTTTATATACACACTGCAAGCCTATAAATCATGTAACAGACACATTCATACCAATATGTAGAATATTAACCCTATTTTGGTTATTTTAATTATTAGCAGCACTGTCAGAATAATTGTATCCAAGTTATCGCAAAACTTTGTGTTACATTGAGTTCAGCTCCCCTGCGAGAGGACAAAAAGCTGTCTTTGATCCTACCAAGCAGAGGGCTTGTAAAACTCCACTGTGTACGATGGGAAGCAACATGAAGACGTCAGTTTCTTTCTTCTATTGTAATACACAGGAAGATTTTGTCTTTACTTGAGAACTACAAAACGGAGTAAAAGCAGGACCTAACGCACGCTCCACGGACCTTTTCTTTGAAATGTTTTCAAAGCGATGGGAGTTTACGACCCCCATCCCTTAGAAACAGCTGTTGCCATGTAATCAGGGAAAGTCCAAATAAAAGAGGAGGTGTACAATATTTCGTCAGAGCGTGGTGGAGCTGTACAAAGAGTACAGTCCTGATGTTTCTCCTCAATTGGGCCAAATTGAATTCGGTCTCTGTTTAATTCCTTGCTTCTTTGTCTGGTTTAATAGATGCCATCAGTGTTTGAACCTGACAGGCACTTCCTTCTCTGGCGCGTTTATTTCCGTTTCCATTCGACTTCCGGCATCTACTGTGTGTTCCTACTTCCGCAATCAAACACGCAAGTGTGTTCTAATCATGGCAGACTTGGCAACAGAAAACAAAGACAACTATTTATGGACAAATGAGGATTCACAACCTAATCTTTTTGAAGCTGAATATACGAACGGAGGATGAACTGCTGCTTATTTAAGTTAAAGTTAAAGTACCCATTATTGTCACACAAACACTAGGTGTGGCGAAACTATTCTCTGCATTTGACCCATCACCCTTAATTACCCCCTGGGAGGTGAGGGGAGCAGTGAGCAACAGCGGTGGCCGCGCCCGGGAATAATTTTTGGTGATTTAACCCCCAATTCCAACCCTTGATGCTGAGTGCCAAGCAGGGAAGTAATGGGTCCCATTTTTATAGTCTTCACCAAACGGACAACTGTCATCGAGTAAGTCACTATACTAATGTTCATAATTCACTACAGTACATACACTGTCTGGCTAGATGTGTACAAACTAAACATGAAATGAGGGCTAATACTTTACAGATACTGTAACCTCATTGTTCATGTTTTTCAGTCAATACAAATTGGTGTCCCATCGCATTGAGTTGTGCATTACAAACTCAAATGTGTTTTGTGTTGTTGTAGAAGCTAGCTTATGACTTTCCGTAGTTAGCTTTTACGGCTAATACCGTAGCACCCCGATGTGTTACTGCGCTAGAGAGAGTTTTTCAGTGTTCGCTCTTACAATAACAATGCCACTACAGTTTGGTTATTACACAGGTTGCGGAATGTAAATGAAGTATTGTTGGTGGTTTTTGAATGCATTTCAAATTGATTTAGAGGTAGAATTGATTGCTACCGTTAGCTGCATTGCTAGATATCTAGAACAAGCCAATTGTTAGAAAGCGAAAAAAAACTACTTTTGTCTTTTTGTCTCTCATAAGGATTGTGAACGATAGGCAAAATTCCCCAAAAAGTGCAGTTCCTCTTAAAGCTGTTAGGGATGAGGTTTACTCACATACAAATGTCTGACCTCCGTTACACCTACCCCTCTAAACCTAACTCTGCCCCAAGCTATCTGTCTGGAGCTGCAAAAAGTTAAAAGCCCTATATAAGTGTTATAAGCAAGGCAACACATTATGTAAGTGTCTATATCAGTTATATTAGCCTTCTATAAAAAACTGACAATAAAATATGTTGTATTTTATTGTTATTCTACACATTTTTGAAACATTGGAAATCATTAGTAAAATGAAGGCTTCTCACAGGATGAGATAACGTCTGGAAATGACTGGCTCCGAATACCCAAATGTATAGATGTGTGTGTCCAAGTTAAAGGAAACGGCAGGCTGTCTTTTTTTAGTGGATTTATTACATCTTTGCAAGTTTGCAATGTTTACTGTGGTCTGGAACAACATGACACACAAAGAACTATCAGAAATGTAGCCAATAGTACACACAGATAATATGTCATGAGACATGCAAATAAAAATTAAATACTCAAAGGACATAAGTAAAGGAAATTAAAGGAGCTCAAACATACCTACAAACGAGGCATAATAATGCAATATGCACATACAGCTAGCCAAAATAGCATGTTAGCATTGATTAGCTTGCAGTCTTGGATTGACCATATATGCCTGATTAGCACTCCAACAAGTCAATAACATCAACAAAACGCACCTTTGTGCATTCACGCACAGCATAACAAGTTTGGTGGACAAAATGAGACAAAGAAGGAGTGGCATAAAACACGTCGTTCTGTGGCAGCATCGGAGAAAGTCATACATGTAAACAAATTATGATGAGTTCAAACATCACTGGTATTTGTAGGACAAAATGTTGCTTGCCAAATACTTTCATCAGTGAATCATGTATAACATAAACATTGGGATTTTTAACAATTAGGAAACTTTTTGTCATGTTTGAAAATATATTAAAACAAAAAAAATATTAAGCACACCTTAAGCACATTACAAAAAACAAAAAAATAAAGATCTCATTTGCACCCCTAGTGGAGAAATCTATCAAAATAAGGGTGGTCGCAAAGAGGAGTGATTGTTAAAATTGACTGTGGCGGTTTTAAAAGTGCTGCCCCTCTGGTCAATGTATGAAATAACAACTGTGTGTAAAAATGTGAGGTGTTCCCCCTCTGGCCGAAATATGCAATAACACGATTGTGTAAGAAATTTAAATGTGCCCATTTTGGCCAAAATTAATACAAATAATAAAATGACTGTATATATAGAGACATACTGTAATTACTTTAAATAAATAATGAAGATTAAAAACCAATTCTGAACAAAAAAATCAACAACAACAAAAATTACAAAAAGCATACCTTTTTTATATTTTCATAGTATGTATACATTTTTTATGTTGTAAATACAAATCTTTATATATCTAGAAAGGGTGGTCCTAAAGAGGTCGGCATTTCTCAAGACGGTAACAAATAAAAGAGTGTGTGTGCGTGTGTCAGTCGTTATGGTGACGACTGAGATGAGAGAGGGGTGTGCCAGTCTTCAGGTGACTATGAGGGCGAACCAGTACCATCCCAATGCTAAAAACAAAAGCAGCACAAAACAAGTTTAGGTATAGAGTCGTCCATCCTTGAGCGTGTTCGATTACCAACGCAGAATGAGATGTCTCGGCGTTGTTGATAAATGGGTTTCGCTTTGCATGGTAGAGTTTTAACTTGCACTTACAGATGTAGCAACCAACTGTAGTTACTGACAGGGGTTTTATGAAGTGTTCCTGAGCCCATGTGGTGATATCCTTTACACACTGATGTCGGTTTTTGATGCAGTACTGCCTGAGGGATCGAAGGTCCGTAATATCATCGCTTACGTGCAGTGATTTCTCCAGATTCTCTGAAACCTTTTGATGATTTTACAGACCATAGATGGTAAAATCCCTAAATTCCTTGCAATTGCACTTTGAGAAATGTTGTTCTTAAACTGTTCGACAATTTGCTTACAAATTGGTGACCCTCACCCCATCCTTGTTTGTGAATTACTTAGCATTTCATGGAAGCTGCTTTTATACCCAATCATGGCACCCACCTGTTCCCAATTAGCCTGCACACCTGTGGGATGTTCCAAATAAGTGTTTGATGAGCAATCCTCAACTTTATCAGTAATTATCAATAATGTTGTAAATACAAATCTTTATATATCTAGAAAGGATGCTCCTAAAATTGTTCGGCATTTCTCAAGAAGGTAACAAATACAAGAGTGTGTGCGTGTGTGTGCGTGTGTCGGTCGTTATGGTGACGACTGAGATGAGAGAGGGGTGTGACGGTCTTCAGGTGACTATGCGGGCGAACCAGTACCATCCCAATGCCAAAAACAAAAGCAACACCAAACAAGTTTAGTTATAGAGTCGTCAGTCCTCGAGCGTCTTCGATTACCAACGCAGAGTGAGACGTCTCCATCCGACCGTCCGTCTCGCTGCTTTGACGAACAATTACGGCAAAATTATCACTAACAGATGGAAGCAATCAAGCAAGAAAAAATAGCGTCTCTCGCCCACAATGATGCCGCAGCTTCGGAGCTCGCAGAAACGCGAGTTCTTGGATCAAGCTATTCTATTGATTTTGAATGTGCAGCACGCCAGACAGGCAGCACTTCAAATGATCACACGTTTATCTTTGCAGATTGTGTCTGACGCTTTCCATCATTCCAAGCAGCCGCGTGTTTGACAACGTGAGTAAGAGAACGTCCAGTGGCTTCACACGTATTACAAGAACAAAGCTACCACGTGTCCTCTTTTTAATTCTATCTCTCGCCAGGAAGTTCCGGTTTTAATATGATGAAGTTTGAGATTAGATGATAACTTTTTCAACTTTTAACTTTCCAAAAAAATGGCTCCAGGTGACTTTGATACTTTAATGCCTTAATACTCCAACTTCTTTAAGTTCACTGTGGCCTACTTCAGTTGTTCTGTAAAACAGTGTCTTTCAACCACTGTGCCGTGAGATATTGTCTGGTGTGCCGTGGGAGATTATGTAATTTCACCTTATTGGGTTAAAAATATTTTTTTGCAAACCGGTAATTATAATCCGCAAATATACCATTGTTGAGTGTCTGTGAAGTGAATTGAAGTGTGAAGTGAATTATATTTATATAGCGCTTTTCTCTAGTGACTCAAAGCGCTTTACATAGTGAAACCCAATATCTAAGTTACATTTAAACCAGTGTGGGTGGCACTGGGAGCAGGTGGCTAAAGTGCTTTGCCCAAGGACACAACGGCAGTGACTAGGATGGCGGAAGCGGGAATCGAACCAGCAACCCTCAAGTTGCTGGCACGGCCACTCTACCAACTGAGCTATGCCGCCCCTGTGTGCTATCTAGAATTTGGCAGAGTAACCGTGTAATACTAATTCCATGTCAGTAGCTGGCAGCAGGTAGCTAATGTCATGATCACAATATGCGTGAGGCAACGTGCAGGTAAAAAGGTATTGTGACAGGTTTCCTACCCGAGTCGTGTGGGTTGCAGTGCCGATCGACACAAGACGCATCATAGCAGGTTTGACTCGTGTTTATTCTTTCAATAATCATCATGTCTTGCCAGTCTGTCGCGCCAATTTCTGGCTCGCTGGCTCTTCCTGCTTGTCGCGGCACGCCTTTTGGTGTCCGGGTGCTGCGTCTGCTGCGGGGGCTCATCTGGATCTGTGTCTCGCCCATCGTGCTCGTGGTCATTGTTGTTGTGTGTTTCTTCTCCTACTTTTACTCCGAGTGCTCCTCCTTCGCCCCTTTTATGCTGCAGCAGAAGATGATGGGATTGAGCGCAGGTATGTGGTGTACGGACCTGACGCTGATGGCTGCAGTGTCGTTCCAGGCGTGCCCCGCCTCTCCACTTCACTGCATGCTCCGCCTTCTCGCCGCCATCTTGGGCCGGATCATCGTTCGTCCGAGCCCGCTGTCGGCTCGTCGGCTCCGTCTCTCCACAGGTATCCAACACTTAAACCAAAAATAAACAAAGGGCGAGTGCCGCTAAGAAAAGGCATTGAAGCTTAGGGAAGGCTATGCAAAACAAAACTTAAACTGAACTGGCTGGAAAGTAAACAATAACAGCATGATGGACAACAGCAAAGACTTACAGCGTGTGGAGCAGACGGCCTCCACAAAGTACATCCCGTACACGACATGACAATCAACAATGTACCCACAAAGAAGGATAGCGTCCACACAACTTAAATAGTCTTGATTGCTAAAACAAAGCAGGTGTGGGGAATAGCTTTCAAGGAAGACATGAAACTGCTACAGGAAAATACTAACAAAAGAGAAAAAGCCACCAAAATAGGAGCGCAAGACAATAACTACAACACTATGTCAGAATAATTGTATCTAAGTTATCACAAAACGTTGTGTTGCCATGAGTTACCGGCGAGCAGACAAAAGCTGTCTGTGATCTTACCAAGTAAAAGGATTGTAAAACTCAACTACTTAGAATGGGAAGCAACATGAAGGTGTGGGTTTCTTTGATTTATTGTAATCCACAGGAAGATTTTGTCTTGACCCGAGATCTACAAAGCGGAAAGGACGCAGGACCTGAACCCCGCGCGTTTGCTCAGCACTCCCACTCCCACTCCCAACCACGGTGTCTCGGCCCGGCTGCTTCCAATAAACATGACAGGTGATTGAATGATCTATTCCAGCTGGGTAATCCAATCACCTGCCAGCTGTGCTTCGAGGCCGGTCCTTCCACACCCCGCTCCTCGGCAGGCCCGCAAACCATGCCCCCCTCCACACTATGGTTATTTTTTTCCGGTGCATTGCTGTAAAAATGTTTTTAATGTTTTCCAGTGTAAAACTGGCGGATCAGTTGCCAGTTATTAAATCTGAATTACAGTAGATGAAAAAAGGCTACCACTGTTATTTTTACGGTAAAATTCTGTCAATTAAGCTGCTGTTGTTTAGTTTTTTTACCGTAAAATCTACGGACGTGGTTTTTGCAGTGCATAACTGTAAATGAAAAAAAAAAACAGTGCCCCTCTTATATTTGCACTAAACTTCTGGACAGCTGAAATTTCTTCTTCTTTTTTTTTACTGTAAAATCCATGGTTGTTGTTTTACCTTGCATTGCTGTAAAAATGTTTTGAATATTTTAGGGCAGGGGTCGGGAACCTTTTTGGCTGAGAGAGCCATGAAAGCCAAATGTTTTAAAATGTATTTCCGTGAGAGCCGTATAATATTTTTAACACTGAATACAACTGTCAGATTCAAACACTGACGACATCTATTAAACAGACTAGAAGCAAGGAATTAAACAGAGACAGGATTAAATTTAGTTCAATGAGGAAAAACGCGTAGACCTGTACCCTTGTACAGTGTCATCCCACGCTCTGCCAAGAGAATTCTACGCTTCCTCTTTTATTTGGACTTTCCCTGATTACAACAACTTTATGCGTGCATCTCTTATTCTTTTTATTAACGTTGTTATTCTGAAGCTAACCAATAATAAATAAAACACTTTTGACCATTAATGCGACTTCTTGAACAGGTGCGATAGAAACGGATGGATGGATTAAAATGCATGAGAATGTTTTATATTTTGAACGTTATTTTTAACACTGTGATTACCAGCGGAATTATTAATTACTTATCGTGTTAAGCAACGTCAGCTATGATTGATCTGAGAGCCAGATGCAGTTATCAAAAGAGCCACATCTGGCTCGAGAGCCATAGGTTCCCTACCCCTGTTTTACGGTATAAAACTGACGGATCAATTGCCAGTTATTTACACAGAAATACAGTGAATGGAAAAATGCTACCACTGTTATTTTTACGGTAAAATTATGTCAAATAAGCTGCTGTTTTGTTTTGTTTTTTACCATAAAATCTACCATCGTTTTTTGGTAAATTTACGCTGACTGAGTTGCCAGCTTTTTTACTGTAAAATCCATGGTTGTTTTTACAGTGCATTGCTGTAAATATAAAAAACGGTACAACTTATCTTTATGGTGAAATTTTGGTTGCCATTTTTGTACCGTAAAATCTGCGGTTGTTTTTACAGTGCATTACTGTAAAGAGAGCAAATTTGAGCAAAATTCTAGCGTCTGAGCTGCAGTTTATTTTTGCCATAAAATAATTTTTTTTACTGTGTGATCCCTGCAAGGAAGACCACTATTGATTTTGTGGCCATCGTGCAAGATGCCTGTGGCAGGTCAAAGGTTAAATGATTGCGTTCATCGTCTTTTTAAAAAGTATTTTTTAGATCATCCAATGAGCATGTGGCTGGGTCAGAGGTCACATGGTTTATGCAAGCTTGTCAGAATGTTTCAAGCAGAAAAAAAAGAAACATTTAAAAATGTCATGTGCAGTTATGGCGTCCAACAAGAGCTTGTCATGCGACGGGGAGAAGGTCACGCACACACACACCAGACAAGGTCACTTTCAAACCGACTGTAATCTTTTACTGTCTTCTCTGTCATGTGGTGGCGCGGAAGAGTTGCAGGCGCTGTAATTGGCCGCCCGGTGCGACGCCGTTCACAATCGATTAAGGCGCACTGAGCTCCTTTTTTAAGTGCTTTTCTCTTTTCGTCACACATCTTCTCCTCTTTTCCACCTTTATTGTCCAAGCCAGCCTTTCCTTCGCGCCACTCCTCTCAACTTTCTTCTGTCACTCACCTTGGCAAACGTGTCTTGCAGGGAAGAAATCAAAGAAGTTATTTCACATGAGACTCGTGCAACTTAAGTCTTATCTGTATGTAACTTTACTGTGGAAATGTTCACGGTCCTTCATCTTCAACAGTAGTGCACGTCGCCTCCTTCAAAGCGCATTAAAGTCAGCATTAGGTGACACAAAGAGGAGATTATTTTCCAGTGATGTGTGTGATTGTTTCCTCTGTCCTATCTTCTCAAAGGACGATACAATAGAAATACTCGAGAGTAGTCAGTGTACAGCTTGTATATCAGAGGGACTATCCACACACAAACATGATTGTGTGAATATTGGCCAGACTAATGAGTTCTTTTCACAGTGAACATAACAACATATCCTCTTGGACGAGAATGAAAACATTTTTTTTTACTGAAATCTTCTTCATGATGACATCATTGATGAAACTACTGCATGTTACACACATTCTTACCTTCCTTTCTTGCTTCCTTCTCTCTGTCCACCCTCCTATCCTTCCTCCTCCCTTCCTTATTCCCTCTCTTCCTTCTTGTTTCCTTCATTCCTTTCTTCTTTTGTCCCTTCCTTCCCCTTTCCCTTCTTACCTTCCACCTTCACTCCCTCCCTTTCTTCCTTCATTTTCCCCTCCTTCCTCTTGCTTCCCTCCTTCTACCCTCCCTTCCTTCCTTCTATTCCCCTCCCTCCTTTTTTCTTTGCTTTTTTCTTTGCTTCCTTCCGTCCACCCTCCCCTTCTTCATTTTCCCCCTTCTTCCTTCCTTCTTTTTTCCTCTCCTTCCTTGTTCCCTTCCTTCTTTCCCCCTTCCATCCCTTCATTTATTCCTTCCTTTCTTTCATCATTCCTTTCCTCCTGCTGCCCTCCCTTCTTTTCTTCTTTCCGTCCTTCCTCCCTACCTCCCTTCCTCCCTTTCTCCTGCCTTCCTTCCTGAATTTCTTCCTTCCTTTGATACTTACTGTGTTCCTTCCTCCCTTGTTTCTTCCTTTCTTGCATCTTTCCTTCCTTTGTTCCACCCTTCCTTTCTTCCTTTCTCCCTCATGCGGAACTTGCTTTTGTCTTTGCTTCCTTTCGTGTTTCATTTCTTCCTTTCTTGCCCCCCCCTCCCCCCTCGTTTTCTCCTTTTGGCTCCTTCCTCTCTGCTTCCTTTTTTCCTTCCTAGTTCCCTTTCTTCTGTGCTTCATTCCTTCCTTGTTTTCTACCTTGTTGTGTTTCTTCCTTTCTTGCTTCATTCCTTAATTTTTTTTTACTTTGTTTCCTTCTTTCTTTGCTTGTATCCTTCTTTCCATCTTTTCTTCTTTTCTTCCTTGTTGCATTTCTTCCTTTATTTCTTACTATGTACAGTATTGTTTGTTGACAAGATGTATTATGATTATATATTTGCAGAAATGCGAGAAGTAGTCACAAATCCTTTTCAACCCATATTCAATTGATTGCAGTACAAAGACAAGGTATTTGATGTTCAAACTCTTAAACTTTTTTTTTTTGCAAATAATTAATCAATTTACATTTTCATGGCTGCAACACGTGCCAAAGTAGTTGGGAAGGGGCATGTTCACTACTGTGTTACATCACCTTTTCTTTTAACAACACTCAATAAACATTTGGGAACTAAGGAAACTAATTGTTGAAGCTTTGAAAGTGGAATTATTTCCCATTCTTGTTTTATGTAGAGCTTCAGTCGTTCAACAGTCCGGGGTCTCCGCTGTCGTATTTTACGCTTCATAATGCGCCACATATTTTCGATGGGAGACAGGTCTGGACTGCAGGCGGGCCAGGAAAGTATCCGCACTCTTTTACTACGAAGCCACGCTGTTGTAACACGTGGCTTGGCATTGTTTTGCTGAAATAAGCAGGGGCGTCCATGATAAGGTTGCTTGGATGACAACATATGTTGCTCCAAAACCTGTCTTGACCATTCAGCATTAATGGTGCCTTCAAAGATGTGTAAGTTACCCATGCCTTGGGCACTAATACACCTCCATACCATCACAGATGCTGGCTTTTGAACTTTGCACCTATAACAATCCGAATGGTTATTTTCCTCTGTGTTCTGGAGGACACCACATCCTCTGTTTCCAAATATAATTTGAAATGTGGACTCGTCAGACCACAGAACACTTTTCCACTTTGCATCAGTCCATCATAGATAAGTTTGGGCCCAGCAAAGCCGGCGGCGTTTCAGGGTGTTGTTGATATATGGGTTTGGCTTTGCATTGTAGAGTTTTAACTTGCAGTTGCAGATGTAGCGACCAACTGTAGTTACTGACAGGGGTTTATGAAGTATTCCTGAGCCCATGCAGTGATATACTTTACACACTGATGTCGGTTTTCGATGCAGTACCGCCTGATGGATCAAAGGTCAGTAATATCATCGCTTACGTGCAGTGATTTCTCCAGATTCTCTGAACCTTTTGATGATTTTACAGACCGTAGATGGTAAATCCCTAAATTCCTTGCAACAGCTCGTTGAGAAATGTTCTTCTAAAACTGTTCGACAATTTGCTTACAAAGTGGTGACTCTCGCCCCATCCTTGTTTGTGAATTACTTAGCCTTTCAAGGAAGCTGCTTTTATACCCAATCATGGCACCCACCTGTTCCCAATTAGCTTGCACACCTGTGGGATGTTCCATATAAGTGTTTGATGAGCAATCCTCAACTTGATCAGTATTTATTGCCACCTTTCCCAACTTCTTTGTCATGTGTTGCTGGCATCAAATTCCAAAGTTAATGATTATTTGCAAAAAAAAAAATGTTTATCAGTTTGAACATCAAACATGTCTTTGTAGCATATTCAATTGAATATGGGTTGAAAATGATTTGCAAATCATTGTATTCCGTTTATATTTACATCAAACACAATTTCCCAACTCATATGGAAACGGGGTTTGCATTATTATTAATAATCTCTGAACTTTTAGACTCGTACATACAACATACATTCGGTTTCTCTTTCCTGGAGGTGGCTCCATTATCAGAATTCCATCCATCCATTTTCTAGCGCTTTTCCCTCTCAGGGTCACGTGGGTGCTGGAGCCAATGCCAGCTGCGTTTGGTGGGAAGGCGGGGTACACCCTGGACAAGTCGCCACCTCATCACAGGGCCAACACAGATAGACAGACAACATTCACACTCACATTCACACACGAGGGTCAATTCTGCTGTTTGTTAGACATTAAGTGAGTTTGATGATCATGTGACATGCTGCATGTGATGATGATCATGTGACGCAAGAGAAAAAAAACCTCATCAGCAGGAAAGCGGTGCGGAGAAAAGTGTGATGAAAAAGCCGACTGCTAGTCTTTGAGCACTTTTATCAGAACATTGCCGGGAGAAGATTGTCTCCATGATGTTTTTGTCAGAAGGCAGTGAGCCATTCCAGCACAAACACAAAAGAAGTACAATGAGAGAAGCTTTCATCAGAACATGTTCTTCTTTCCTCCTGTCTGCTTCTCCATCCATCCATCCATTTTCTACCGCTTATTCCCTTTTGGGGTCGCGGGGGGCGCTGGCGCCTATCTCAGCTACAATCGGGCGGAAGGCGGGGTACACCCTGGACAAGTTCTGTCTGCTTCTCACTAAACTTAAAAACGCTTCACTTAGTCATTTATCATATTTATATGTACATAAAGTATATCAGCATATCATTTTTTGTGAAAGCCTTACAAGTGAAGCGAATTAAAAAAGGAAAACATCCATCCATCCATTTTCTTCCGCCTTTGGGGTCGCGGGGGGTGCTGGTGCCTATGTCAGCTAAAATCGGGCGGAAAGCAGTGTGCACCCTGGACAAGTCGCCACCTCCTCGCAGGACCAACACAGATGGACTGACAACATTCACAAAAAGGAAAACATTTGATAAAAATTTCAAAAATCCATTTATATTGCATCAAATCAAATCAAACTTAGATAATATAGCACTTTTCATGCACAGGCAAGTGGCAAACACAAAGTGCTGTACAAAAAATATAGGTTTTCAATTTTTTCATTCTATTATTGTAATATATAATAATATTATTATTATTATAATTATTATTAATGTTCCAGGCTTTGTTACATGTGTTTTGTTGTTTCAAATGAAGGAAAATGAATCAAAAGTTTGTTGAATCTGGTCAAGACTGAATTTAGTGTTGAGTCTCAGCTGTTTTAATGTTGTGTTCATGGCTTTATATTTTTAGGTGATGTGACTGCGGGGGTTCTCTCCGGGTACTCTGGCTTCCTCCCACCTTCAAAGACATGCACCTGGGGATAGGTTGATTGGCAACACTAAATTGGCCCTTGTGTGTGAATGTGAGTGTGAATGTTGTCTGTCTATCTGTGTTGGCCCTGTGATCAATCAATCAATCAATGTTTATTTATACAGCCCCAAATCACAAAAGTCTCAAAGGACTGCAGAAATCATTACGACTACGACATCCTCGGAAGAACCAACAAAAGGGCAAGGAAAACTCACACCCAGTGGGCAGGGAGAATTCACATCCAGTGGGACGCCAGTGACAATGCTGACTATGAGAAACCTTGGAGAGGACCTCAGATGTGGGCAACCCCCCCCCCCCCGCCCCCCCCCTCTAGGGGACCGAAAGCAATGGATGTCGAGCGGGTCTAACATGATACTGTGAAAGTTCAATCCATAGTGGCTCCAACACAGCCGCGAGAGTTCAGTTCAAAGCGGATCCAAGGCAGCAGCGAGAGTCCCGTCCACAGGAAACCATCCCAAGCGGAGGCGGACCAGCAGTGTAGAGATGTCCCCAACCAATACACAGGCAAGCGGTCCATCCTGGTTCTCGACTCTGGACAGCCAGTACTTCATTCATGGTCATCGGACCGGACCCCCTCCACCAGGGAGGTGGGGACATAAGAGAAAAAAGAAAAGAAGCGGCAGATCAACTGGTCTAAAAAGGAGGTCTATTTAAAGGCTAGAATATACAAATGAGTTTTAAGGTGAGACTTAAATGCTTCTACTGAGGTAGCATCTCGAACTGTTACCGGGAGGGCATTCCAGAGTACTGGAGCCCGAACAGAAAACGCTCTATAGCCCGCAGACTTTTTTTGGGCTCTAGGAATCACTAATAAGCTGGAGTCTTTTGAACGCAGATTTCTTGCCGGGACATATGGTACAATACAATCGGCAAGATAGGATGGAGCTAGACCGTGTAGTATTTTATACGTAAGTAGTAAAACCTTAAAGTCACATCTTAAGTGCACAGGAAGCCAGTGCAGGTGAGCCAGTACAGGCGTAATGTGATCAAACTTTCTTGTTCTTGTCAAAAGTCTAGCAGCCGCATTTTGTACCAACTGTAATCTTTTAATGCTAGACATGGGGAGACCCGAAAATAATACGTCACAGTAATCGAGACGAGACGTAACAAACGCATGGATAATGATCTCAGCGTCTTTAGTGGACAAAATGGAGTGAATTTTAGCGATATTATGGAGATGAAAGAAGGCCGTTTTAGTAACGCTTTTAATGTGTGACTCAAAGGAGAGAGTTGGGTCGAAGATAATACCCAGATTTTTTACCGAGTCACCTTGTTTTATTATTTGGTTGTCAAATGTTAGAGTTTATTATTAAATAGAGGTCGGTGTCTAGCAGGACCGATAATCAGCATTTCCGTTTTTTTGGCGTTAAGTTGCAAAAAGTTAGCGGACATCCATTGTTTAATTTCATTAAGACACGCTTCCAACTGACTACAGTCCGGCGTGTTGGTCAGCTTTAGGGGCATGTAGAGTTGGGTGTCATCAGCATAGCAGTGAAAGCTAATACCGTATTTGCGTATGACATCACCCAGCGGCAGCATGTAGATGCGGAAAAGTACAGGGCCAAGGACCAAACCCTGGGGAACTCCACATGTTACCTTAACATAGTCCGAGGTCATACTGTTATGGGAGATGCACTGCACCCTGTCAGTAAGATAAGAGCTAAACCAAGACAGGGCTGAGTCTGACATACCAATTTGTGTTTTGATACGCTCTAATAAAATATTATGATCGACGGTATCGAAAGCAGCGCTAAGATCGAGGAGCAGCAACATAGATGATGCATCAGAATCCATCGTTAGCAATAGATCATGAGTCAATTTTGTGAGGGCTATCTCAGTAGAGTGATTTGCCCTGAAACCGGATTGAAAGATTTCACATAGATTGTTAAACGCTAAGTGTTCATTTAGCTGCTCTGCGACAATTTTTTCGAGGATTTTCGAAATAAAGGGAAGGTGAGACACCGGTCGGTAGTTTACCATGAGGTCAGGATCGAGGTTAGGTCTTTTAAGGAGAGGATGAATAACCGCTTTTTTGAATGCTAGGGGAACAGTGCCCGAGGAAAGTGATAAGTTTATAATATTTAGCACTGATGGACCTAATAATACAAAAAGCTCCTTGATAAGTTTCCCAGGAAGTGGGTCAAGTAAACATGTTGTTTGTTTTATTCCATTTAGACGTTGTAACAATTCTTCTAATGTTATTTCATCAAAACGAGAGAAACTATTTTGGATATTTGCAGTATGCGCCGTATATACAGTCGTATCTGTGTTACCATAACCCAGTTGTAGCTGGGACGCATTGTCTTTAATCTCCTTTCTAATAAGATCAATTTTCTTATTAAAGAAGTTCATAAAGTCATCTGCCGAATGGGTGGAGCTACTGGAAGGAGTCCCTTGTTGGGTTAGCGATGCTACTGTACTAAACAAAAATTTTGGATCGTTTTTATTAATGCGGATGAGATTTGAGTAATAATTAGTTTTAGCTAAGGTAAGCATGTGTTTATAAGTTATTAAACTATCACTCCATGCTTGATGGTGCACCTCAAGTTTAGTCGTGCGCCATTTGCGTTCCCGCTTTCTACATAATAATTTCTGAGCTCTAGTTTCTTCAGTAAACCATGGTGTACGCCTTTTTGGAGCCTTTTTTAACTTCAGCGGTGCTATACTATCAATGGTTTCGCGCAGGGCATTGTTAAAGTTGTTATTGAGGTTATCAATAGAGCCCACATACTTTGGGATTGGTGCCATTACCGAGGGCAGTAGGCCAGCAAGAGTCGTCGTTGTGGCAGCATTAATGTTGCGGCTGCTATAGCAGTTATTATTATTATTAGCTTGCCGAACATGAGTCTGAACTTCGAATTTTATAAGGTAATAATCGGACATTACTTTAGTATACGGGAGTATCATAACTTTGGAAACGGTGATACCTCTGACAAGCACTAGGTCTATCGTATTACCGCTGCGATGCGTCGGTTCATTTATTATTTGTGTAAGACCACAGCTATCAATTATAGTCTGGAGCGCCACGCACGGTGGGTCCAATGGGGTATTCATATGGATATTAAAATCCCCCATTATAATTATATTATCGGCGTGCGTCACTAGATCAGCAACAAACTCTGAGAATTCACTAATAAAGTCCAAATAGGGCCCTGGGGGGCGGTAGATAACGGCCAGGCACAGAGGCAGCGGTGTGGCAGACTTCATAGAAAGCACCTCAAATTATTTATATTTATTATTTAAGTTAGGACTAAAGTTAAAGTTTTTGTTTTGTATATTAGTGCGACCCCCCCTCCCCTTTTAAGGGGAGGGGCAATATGCGCATTCGTATAGTTAGGAGGGGATGCCTCATTTATCGCAAAAAAGTCGTCTGGTTTAAGCCAGGTTTCGCTAAGACCGATGACGTTAAGGTTGTTGTCTCTAATGACCTCATTAACTAATAGCGTTTTAGGAGATAAAGATCTGATGTTTAGAAAGCCCATATTATAAGTAGTGGGTTGTTTTAAGGAGTTGTTGATAAAATTATCTGTAGTAGCAATATTAATAATGTTGCGTTTATTATGCGCAGTGTACTTAAAATAATTACGACCATATCTAGGAATTGATATGACGGGAATTTTCAGATTGTCTACTTGGTGCTGCGATAAACTGAACGCATCATAATTTGCCACCTCAGTAGAACGCATGTCTAACTGTGACGTAGTCATAGTCATAGCAGAAAAACCATTATGTGAGTTGTGTATTATCCTAAGAAAATTGCTATGTGTACAGGGATCATCCAGCCTGGCGCTGGCTAGTTCTAACTTAACTGACTCCATACCCAGGCTAGCAGGCTCTGTAATTGCCTGTGACCGGGCTTGCTCTAGGGCAGTTAGGCGTACACCCTGGAAACTTGTCCAGGGTGTACGCCACTTTCCTCCCGAGTGCAGTTGGAATAGAGTTTCTTTCTGCTATTGTTAAATGAATAATAACAATGTAAAATAAGTCAAATACATTCTTGATTCACTGATTAAATTGTGTCAATATTAAACAATGATATTGATACCATTGACTAAATATATCAATTTCATTATTCATTACATATTAATTGACTAATTGTATTTAAAAAGCATTTTTTAGTTATCTTTTAGAATGTTTAATTAAATGCCATTACTTATTTCCTGGGCTCAAAAGTATTATTTAGTGGTAATTTTATGTAATTAATTGAATTTCCATCTTCATATATATATATATATATATATATATATATATATATATATATATATATATATATATATATACACGTGTGTATGTTTGTGTGTGTGAGTGCACATATAAGTATATGTATATATATATGTGTGCAAGTATATATAATTAAGTACATATATATATATATATGTATATATATATATATGTACATATATATATACATACTGTGTGTATATATGTGTGTGTGTATATATATACACATATAATATATACAGTATATACATATTCATTGTATTTTTTGTAACTAAGATTATTTTCATTTATTCATGGGATTTTTTAATTATTATAATTAAGTGGCATTTCCATGTAATTTTTGGCATTTTCAGCAATTACATGCATTAAAAAAATATTATTTAGTAGTATTTTATTAGTATGATAGCATTTTCACCTATTCAAAGAATTTAATACAAACTCAATTTGTGGAATTTTTATTAGTTTGATAACATTTTCATCCATTCATTGGATTGAAAAAAATTGTGGAATTTTTTTAATTAATGGCATTGTTTAATGGGTTTTTGAAATGATTGATTGGTGTTTTATATGAATATTGACATTTTCATTTACTTCACAGATTTTCAGAATGATTATTTAGTGGTGTTTTTATGTAATTGATATCATTTTCATTTATTTAGTGGATTTAAGAAAATATTCTTTAGCGATATTGTCATGTAATCAATGGTATTTTAAGTTATGTAATGGATTTCAAGAATTGTTATTTAGTGGTGTTATTAATGATTTAATGGAAATAATTGTTTACCTAATGGATTTAGAAAAATATTAGGTGGTATCTTTATGTAACTAATGGAATTTTTATCTATTTAATGGATTTTAAAAAAAGTATTCTTTAGTGGTATTTTGTTAATTTATTGTACTTTTTTAATAATTAATAAAATAAGTATTTCTTAGCATGTTAGCCTGTATGTTTATTAGCTTCTTTTTTCTTTGTCTTTTTTTTACTTTTTTCCTTAGTTTTTTTTACCAAAAGCATGATTTCATCAGTTACTTTATTCTAAATGACTTTTCACAACTGTATGGGGCACCTTCAGTGAGAGGCAAAAACATCCACATTGGGACCATTTGGTCATACAAAATGGGGAAAATATGCCTCTTGAGATGCAGAAAATGTCATACTGTACCATACCATGTCCTTTGGTAATAACAGTAACATTAACAATAATAATGGGTCTGGGATCTGAGCCGAGGATGTCCTTGTGGCTTCTGCAGCCCTTTGAGACGCTTGTGGTGAAGAGCTAGATGAATAAACTTTGATTGATTGGATTTATATAGCGTTTTTTGGACACGTGAAGTGCTTTACAGTTAGGACTGAAAATACAAAATCATATACACTATATTGCCGGGCAGCACAGTGGAACAGGGGTTAGTGCATGTGCCTCACAATAAAAAGGTCCTGAGTTGTCCTTGGTTCAATCCCGGTCTCCGGATCTTGTTATTTGGCCACCTGCCTTGACTCACATATGAAAATGAAGTGCCATCCCATTCCTAACCCGTAGGGTTCAATATGATGTGTGTCCACCTGTTGCAGCTATTACAGCTTCAACTCTTCTGGGAAGGCTGTCCACAAAGTTGCAGAATATTTTTATAGAAATTTTCAACCATTCTTCCAAAAGCGCATTGGTGAGGTCACACACTGATGTTGGTCGAGAAGGCCTGGCGCGTTTAGTCTCCGTTCTATTTCTTCCCAAAAGTGTTTTATTGGGTTCAGGTCAGGACTCTGTGCAGGCCAGTCAAGTTCATTCACACCAGACTCTGTCATCCATGTCTTTATGGACCTTGTTTTGTGCACTGGTGCACAGTCATGTTGGAAGAGGAAGGGGCCAATTTCAAACTGTTCCCACAAGGTTGGGAGCATGGAATTGTCCAAAATGTTTTGGTATCCTGGAGCATTCAAAGTTCCTTTCACTGTAACTAAGGGGCCAAGCCCAACTCCCGGAAAAAAACCCCCACACCATAATTCCTCCTCCACCAAATTTCACATTCAGCATGATTTTTTTGCTTATTTTTGCTTTTTATTGTCGACACTCAGTCCAAAAGAAGAAGAACGAATAAATACACTCAAAGCGGAGAAACTGGTCACTTGTGTAACACGTTTTTTGTGTTTATAGGTAGTTAACTTTTTTTTATGTTTGTATAACAGTTAAGCATTCTAAATGCTAAGTAAATAATAAAAGACTAAAGGTAATTAGATGGTAGAGAACGCATAATTAAAAGAATGTTATTTTGCTTAAACTAATTGCATGAGGAACTATCCAAAAAAATGGACGTTGCTGTGAGGCCGTGCTGCACAATTACACCTATTGACGATAATTAGCCCCGCTGATCCACAATTCCCCGTAAAACTTCCACATATGGAGGACAAACGCATCAGCACCAATAATGTTTTGCTGCACTCTGTTGTCTTCAATTGCGCGTTGGCGTCCCCGCTTCAAGTTGAAAATAGCTCCTTCCTGTGGCCGACGATGAGTGCGAGTTTTTGGAGGAGACGTTTATGTTTATTGCTATGGATTTTGTGCTGCCACTGAATCGCCGTGACCGAGCAGGCGGGCCGAGGGAAATGAGGCCGCTCCAACACTGAATTCTATTTAGTCACACACTCAATTTACCTCAGCAAACCTAGTTAGTGGAGGGACCGACACACACACACACACACACACACACACACACACACACATGCTCATACACGACACACGTGTAAACGTGTACTTCACATTATCCAACAGAATTGAGAGCATTACATCAAGACAGAAATTATATTCTCTATCTGGAATGTGTGATAGGCGTAGTGTGTGAGTGCGTGTGTGTGTGTTAGGCATCTCACCACCAAACCAGGTACCATGCAAGCGCTACAAACAACAGGGATGCACTCTTTACATTTTACAAATCAACACTATTTTTTCGGGGTGTCCCAAACCAATAGCGTTATATATTTATATGTTATAGATTTATATATATATATACAGTGGGGCAAAAAAGTATTTAGTCAGTCGCCGATTGTGCAAGTTCTCCCACTTAAAATGATGACAGAGGTCTGTAATTTTCATCATAGGTACACTTCAACTGTGAGAGACAGAATGTGAAAAAAAATCCAGGAATTCACATTGTAGGAATTTTAAATAATTTATTTGTAAATTGTGGTGGAAAATAATTATTTGGTCAACCATTCAAAGCTCTCACTGATGGAAGGAGGTTTTGGCTCAAAATCTCACGATACATGGCCCCATTCATTCTTACCTTAACACGGATCAACCGTCCTGTCCCCTTAGCAGAAAAACAGCCCCAAAGCATGATGTTTCCACCCCCAAAAAATTATATTTTGGTTTCATCTGACCACATGACATTCTCTCAATCCTCTGCTGTATCATCCATGTATCCATTTTGGTATAAACTCAACTCGTCGTGTTTGGAGGAAGAAGAATACTGAGTTGCATCCCAAGAAAACCACACCTACTGTGAAGCATAGGGGTGGAAACATCATGCTTTGAGGCGTTTTTTCTGCTAAGGGGACAGGACGATTGATCCGTGTTAAGGAAAGAATGAATGGGGCCGTGTATTGTGAGATTTTGAGCCAAAACCTCCTTCCATCAGTGAGAGCTTTGAATGGTTGACCAAATAATTATTTCCCACCACAATTTACTAATAAATTCCTTAAAATTCCTACAATGTGAATTCTTGGATTTTTTTTCACATTCTGTCTCTCACAGTTGAAGTGTACCTATAATGAAAATTACAGATCTCTGTCATTGTTTTAAGTGGGAGAACTTGCACAATCGGTGGCTGACTAAATACTTTTTTGCTCCACTGTATAAATATATACTGTGTGTATATATATATATATATATATATGTATATATATATATATATGTACATATATATGTATATGTGTACATCAATCAATCAATCAATGTTTACTTATATAGCCCTAAATCACTAGTGTCTCAAAGGGCTGCACAAACCACCACGACATCCTTGGTAGGCCCACATTAGGGCAAGGAAAACTCACACCCAGTGGGACATCGGTGACAATAATGATCCAGTGGGACGTCGGTGACAATGATGACTATGAGAACCTTGGAGAGGAGGAAAGCAATGGATGTCGAGCAGGTCTAACATGATACTGTGAAAGTTCAATCCACAATGGATCCAACACAGTCACGAGAGTCCAGTCCAAAGCGGATCCAACACAGCAGCGAGAGTCCCGTTCACAGCGGAGCCAGCAGGAAACCATCCCAAGCGGAGGCGGATCAGCAGCGCATAGATGTCCCCAGCCGATACACAGGCAAGCAGTACATGGCCACCGGATCGGACCGGACCCCCTCCACAAGGGAGAGTGGGACATAGAAGAAAAAGAAAAGAAGCGGCAGATCAACTGGTCTAAAAAGGGAGTCTATTTAAAGGCTAGAGTATACAAATGAGTTTTAAGGTGAGACTTAAATGCTTCTACTGAGGTGGCATCTCGAACTGTTACCGGGAGGGCATTCCAGAGTACTGGAGCCCGAACGGAAAACGCTCTATAGCCCGCAGACTTTTTTTGGGCTTTGGGAATCACTAATAAGCCAGAGTCCTTCGAGCGCAGATTTCTTGCCGGGACATATGGTACAATTTCTTGCCGGGACATATGGTACAATACAATCGGCAAGATAGGATGGAGCTAGACCGTGTAGTATTTTATACGTAAGTAGTAAAACCTTAAAGTCACATCTTAAGTGCACAGGAAGCCAGTGCAGGTGAGCCAGTACAGGCGTAATGTGATCAAACTTTCTTGTTCTTGTCAAAAGTCTAGCAGCCGCATTTTGTACCAACTGTAATCTTTTAATGCTAGACATGGGGAGACCCGAAAATAATACGTTACAGTAGTCGAGGCGAGACGTAACAAACGCATGGATAATGATCTCAGTGTCTTTAGTGGACAGAATGGAGCGAATTTTAGCGATATTACGGAGATGAAAGAAGGCCGTTTTAGTAACGCTTTTAATGTGTGCCTCAAAGGAGAGAGTTGGGTCGAAGATAATACCCAGATTCTTTACCGTGTCGCCTTGTTTAATTGTTTGGTTGTCAAATGTTAGAGTTGTATTATTAAATAGAGTTTGGAGTCTAGCAGGACCGATAATCAGCATTTCCGTTTTTTTGGCGTTGAGTTGCAAAAAGTTAGCGGACATCCATTGTTTAATTTCATTAAGACACGCCTCCAGCTGACTACAATCCGGCGTGTTGGTCAGCTTTAGGGGCATGTAGAGTTGGGTGTCATCAGCATAACAGTGAAAGCTAACACCGTATTTGCGTATGATGTCACCTAGCGGCAGCATGTAGATGCTGAAGAGTGCAGGGCCAAGGACCGAACCCTGGGGAACTCCACACGTTACCTTAACGTAGTCCGAGGTCACATTGTTATGGGAGACACACTGCATCCTATCAGTAAGATAAGAGTTAAACCAAGACAGTGCTAAGTCTGACATACCAATTCGTGTTTTGATACGTTCTAATAAAATATTATGATCGACGGTATCGAAAGCAGCGCTAAGATCGAGGAGCAGCAACATAGATGACGCATCAGAATCCATCGTTAGCAATAGATCATTAGTCATTTTTGCGAGGGCTGTCTCCGTAGAGTGATTTGCCCTGAAACCGGATTGAAAGGTTTCACATAGATTGTTAGACGCTAAGTGTTCATTTAACTGCTCCGCAACAATTTTTTCGAGGATTTTTTAAATAAAGGGAAGGTGAGACACCGGTCGGTAGTTTACCATGAGGTCAGGATCGAGGTTAGGTCTTTTAAGAAGAGGATGAATAACCGCTTTTTTGAATGCTAGGGGAACAGTGCCCGAGGAGAGTGATAAGTTTATAATATTTAGCACTGATGGACCTAATAATACAAAAAGCTCCTTGATCAGTTTCCCAGGAAGAGGGTCAAGTAAACATGTTGTCTGTTTTATTCCATTTACACGTTGTAACAATTCCTCTAATGTTATTTCCTCAAAACGAGAGAAACTATTTTGGAGGGCAGTATCCGCCGTATATACCATCGTATCTGTGTTAATAGAACCCAGTTGTAGCTGGGACGCATTGTCTTTAATCTCCTTTCTAATGACTTCAATTTTCTTACTAAAGAATTGCATAAAGTCATCAGCTGAGTGGGTGGAGCTACTGGAAGGGGTCCCTTGTTGGGTTAGCGATGCTACCGTACTAAACAAAAATTTAGGATCGTTTTTATTACGGTGGATGAGATTTGAGTAATATTTAGCTTTAGCTAAGGTAAGCATGCGTTTATAAGTTATTAAACCATCACTCCATGCTTGATATATATATATGTACATATAAATGTATATGTGTACATATATATGTATATGTGTATATGTATATATATATATATATATATATATGTACTTATATATATATATATATATATATATATATATATATATATATATATATATATATATATATATATATATATATATATATATATATATATTAGTGGTGGGCCGTCAGGGCCAACAAGGCCTTTTTTGCTGGCCTAACACAACCAGAAATCATGATCATAATTAAAAATAAAGTCATTTTTACTTTACTTTCCCTAAATATCTAAAACTCTTTATATTCTCCTCATGTCGTATTAATCTCCTTCCAGTGCTGTTGTGTTTAGTTTATAAAGTTTTTATCCAATCAGAATTCAGTTAGTTTATGTTGCCATGCTGTATCAAATCTGCCCGAGGCCTTCGGATTCAGCAATACTGGCGTCCGTACATTCTAAGTGAACGGGGACATACAGCTAATAGACAATTGCGATAGCCAATCAGATCACAAGTTGTTATCAGTAAGGTCTTTTAGTTGGCCTAAGGCAGATATATAGTTATGTTATGAGCTACGTAACACAATAACTCCATTACCCAGCATGCCACAGTAGTGTAGATCATGTGTAGTATTCCCGTTTAGAGGTGCTGGCAGCGGGATGTTTTTGATAAGCACCTTGTGGACTTAACTTTAAGAACTCAGTCAACACGCCTTGTTTGCATCTTTTATGATTAGACGAGACAACCCTTGGTTTTCTCTGTGAGCTATCCTGTTAGCTTCCCTTGTGTTAGGCACACTTGTTTTGTAGTGTTTTCCCCTGATTTATTTGAATAAATCATTCTTCTTAACTGCTAGTCGCATCCTGGAAGGACAACCCCCCGGCATCGTCATGCCACGACCATGTTATATTTACTTGATCGAACCTTTTTAAACATTCCACACTACAAAATAATAACCGTTTCATTTCTGCTAGTATCGTATCTGATCAGTATCGTATCAGCCATTTGTCCAGGCTCTGATATTGGAATTGAAAAAGCTGTATCAGGACACCCTGCTTTAGAGTAGTCATCGCACAGCTTTGAAGACTGAAAATGAGTGGACACAAATAGAAGTAAGTAGAAAGATAACTGTCATTATCTGAGGTTGCATGAGTGCTGGGGAAACGTGGTTACATTTTTTGGGGGAAAAATGAAATCCAACATGCCATGTGTTGTTTGAAGCAGGGCATTATGTCCTCCCCTGCGATACAGTTTGGCTTGGCAGAGGAAGATGAAGGTTGTTTGTACACTTTGAAGCTTCCGGAACATTTGTAATGTTAGCATATTAGCGAGCGGCGAAGAAGACAAAGCGTCAGCGGTGACAGACGAGGCGGAGGGAAGCGACACAGCAGCTAATCAACAGCAGGATATGAAGTATTGGCTTGAGGCGGGTTTCAATCTTTCATGTCGGAGAAGTTCCCGTGAGGAAAGCAGGCTGCAAATGTCTTGTTGTGTCCTTCAAAAGAAACCATTAGTCCAACAAACAAAGAGCAGAAAATTTGCTGGCACAAACATTCAAATCCTCTGCAAGTCTCTGCCAGGTTAGTAATTGCTCTTTTTATGCTGCTAATCATTTCCTCCAAGGTGCGCGCTGTTGCACACAGCAATTATACTTATGAAACATATAGATATATTTATATATACTGTATATTTATATGTGCCACTATCTACTAGGAGAGCCATGTGGGGAAAAAAATGTCACTTTAGGTGTGTTGAGGAAGGTCGCAAAAGAAAGTGTATGGCGTCAAAACAAAACTCTGCACGTGCAATCTCACTTTGTTTGCCCTCAAAAGGAGTTTGTGTGTGCTTAGACTTTGTTTGTCTCCTGGACTTGGTTTTTCGCTAGCACGCAGAGGTGGGTAGTAACGCGCTACATTTACTCTGTTACAACTACTTGAGTTACTTTTGGGAGAAATAACCTACGCAGTGGCCTAGTGGTTAGAGTGTCCCCCCTGAGATCGGTAGGTTGTGAGTTCAAATCCCGGCCGAGTCATACCAAAGACTACAAGAAAAATGTGACCCATTACCTCCCTGCTTCGCACTTAGCATTAAGGGTTGGAATTGGGGGTTAAACCACCATAAATGATTCCCGGGCGTGGCACCGCTGCTGCCCACTGCTCCCCTCACCTCCCAGGGGGTGATCAAGGGTGATGGCTAAAATGCAGAGAATAATTTCGCCACATCTAGTATGTGTGTGACAATCATTGGTACTTTAACTTTAACTTTACTTTAAATTGTACTTCTAAGAGTAGTTTTAATGCAACGTACTTTTACTTTTATATTTATAGAGAACGCTACTTTTATTCCGCTCCATTTATCTACATTCGACTCGCTATTCGCTACTCATTTTTATCGATCTTTTAATGCACGCTTTGTTTTGGTTTGTCAGACAAACCTTCAAAGTAGGATCTACTGTATCACATGCCTGCGTTTCACCAATCAAATGCAGTCACTGGTGACGTTTGACTCAGTTTCACCGATCAAATGCAGTCACTTGTGACGTTTGACTCCGTTTCACCAATCAAACAGAGCCAGGCGGTCACATGACTAATTGCACAATTTTTTTAAAATAAACCTTTATTTATAAATTTCAACATTTACAAACAGTTGAAAATAATAATCAAAGTAAGTACAAAAACGGTACAAAACAGTATAAAAAACGTTCAAAACAGCGCCAGGGGGTTGTAAATTCAAAGTAACTAAAATAGAATGCAAAAAAAATAAACATATCAAATAAACAAAGTGCAAAGCCATAGGCTCACTCAATCTCAGTAAATAACTTCAATTTGGAACACAGCATCATCGTTTTCACAACTTTTTGGTCGTTAGAGGTAGAGAGTGTTTTAATGTAGAGTTCTAAATCTTTTTTAAAGGCACAAAAAACAGGTCAGGTATTGAGAAACTTACATTTATGAATACAAAACTTAGCCAATAGTATCATGAGGTTGCAAAGGTAAAATTAATGTTCACATTTTTTTTCAATACAGTCTAAAACCAAATACATATTATTTAATATATATTATTGTTTTAGTTGCTCAAGAGATATTCCTGGCTCTGAATGTGTTCATTGCTATTATTATGTTTTTGTGCACTACTTGTTGCCGTCATCATGAAACGAACAGGTTACTCATCAATTACTCAGTACTTGAGTAGTTTTTTCATAACATACTTTTTACTTCTACTCAAGTAAGTATTTGGGTGACTACTCCTTACTTTTACTTGAGTAATACATCTCTAAAGTAACAGTACTCTTACTTGAGTACAATTTCTGGCTACTCTACCCACCTCTGCTCGCACGTACCGTATTTTCCGGACCATAGGGCGCAGCGGAATATAAAACGCACTGACGATGAATGGTCTTTTTTTTAGATCTTTCTTCATATATAAGGAGACTTTTTTTTTTCTTTCTAAATTGAAAACACTTCATTGTGGTCTAGAGCAGTGTTTTTCAACCTTTTTTAGCCAAGGCACATTTTTTTTATTGATAAAATCCCGAGGCACACCTGTAGCAGAAAAAACCCAAAACTGAAACTCAGCAGCCGATATTGACAGTAAAAAGTTGTCCTTGCAATTCCATCCATCCATCCATCCATTTTCTACCGCTTATTCCCTTTGGGGTCGTGGGGGGCGCTGGTGCCTATCTCAGCTAAAATTAGGGCGGAAGGCGGAGTACACTCTGGACAAGTCGCCACCTCATCGCTGGGCTGTCCTTGCAATTGTTGGATATAAATTCAAACCATAACCAAGCATGCATCACTATAGCTCTTGTCTCAAAGTAGGTGTACTGTCACGACCTGTCACAACACGCCCTGACTTATTTGGAGTTTTTTTGGTGTTTTTCTATGTGTAGTGTTTTAGTTCTTGTCTTGCGCTCCTATCTTGTTGTTGATTTTCATGTCATGTATGGATGTACTTTGTGGATGCCATTTGGTGCTCCACACGCTGTAAGTCTTTGCTGTCGTCCAGCATTCTGTTTTTGTTTACTTTGCAGCCAGTTCAGTTTTAGTTTCATTTTGAATAGCCATCTCTAAGCTTCATTGCCTTTTCTTAGCGGCACTCTGGGATCTGAGACCAATTTTTGAAGCTTTTCAGGTGGAATTCTTTCCCATTCTTGCTTGATGTACAGTTTAAAGGCCTACTGAAACCCACTACTACCCACCACGCAGTCTGATAGTTTATATATCAATGATGAAATATTAACATTGCAACACATGCCAGTACGGCCTTTTAGTTTACTAAATTACAATTTAAAATTTCCCGCGAAGTGTCCTGTTGAAAACGTCGCGGTATGATGACGTGTACGCATGACGTCACGAACTGTTAGGAAATATGAGCGCTGCACACACACACAGCTAAAAGTCGTCTGCTTTAACCACATAATTACACAGTATTTTGGACATCTGTGTTGCTGAATCTTTTGCCATTTGTTCATTTAATAATGGAGACTATAAAGAAGAATGCTGTTGATGGAAAGCGGTGGATTGCAGCGGTCTTTAGCACCGAGACACAGCGGGTGTTTCTTTTTTTGTTGTGGAGCAGAGCGGTCAAGCGAAAATGTTTTCTCTACGTCAACCAGCATGTTTTTGGGTGGGGAAATTGTGGTATATATCTTACCGAAGACATCCGTGGATTATTCGTCGTTCTGCAGCAGCTGTGGGCTTGGCTCCTCGGCTTCTCTCTGAGACAAAGTGTGTTCACCGCAGCCATTCGACCTCGAGGTATGTCTTTACAATCTTTACTTTACAATCTTTAAAATCTCACTAAAACAATATTAAAACAATAAGCAGATAAGGGATCTTCCAGAATTATCCTAGTAAATGTGTCTAATTACATCTGAAACGCTACGACTGCCGCCGCCCGGAGCCGTCGCTTTTTTTTTCTTTTTCTTTTCTATTCCTTCACTATCAATATCCTAATTCACGAATCTTTCATCCTCGCTCAAACTAATGGGGAAATTGTCGTTTTCTCGGTCCGAATAGCTCTTTTTGTTGGAGGCTCCCATTAAAAAACAATGTGAGGATTTGAGGAGCCATCAACGGGTGACATCATCGTCTGCGACTTCCGGTAAAGGCAGGGCTTTTCTATTAGCGACCAAAAGTTGCAAACTTTAACGTCGATGTTCTCTACTAAATCCTTTCAGCAAAAATATGGCAATATCGCGAAATGATCAAGTATGACACATAGAATGGACCTGCCCGTTTAAATAAGAAAATCTCATTTCAGTAGGCCTTTAAGTTGTTCAACAGTGCGGGTCTCTATTGTCGTATTTTACGCCTCATAATGCACCACACATTTTCAATGGGAGACAGGTCTGTACTACAGGCAGGCCAGTCTACAAACCCCGTTTCCATATGAGTTGGTAGATTATGTTAGATGTAAATAGAAACGGAATACAATGATTTGCAAATCCTGTCCAACCCATATTCAATTGAATGCTCTACAAAGACAAGATATTTGATGTTGAAACTTTATTCTTTTTTGCAAATAATAATTAACTTAGAATTTCATGGCTGCAACACGTGCCAAAGTAGTTGGGAAAGGGGATGTTCACCACTGTGTTACATCACCTTTTCTTTTAACAAAACTAAACAAGTGTTTACGAACTGAGGAAACTAATTCTTAAAGCTTTGAAGGTGGAATTCTTTCCCATTCTTGTTTTATGTAGAGCTTCAGTCGTTCAACAGTCCGGGGTCTCAGCTGTCGTATTTCACGCTTCATAATGCGCCACAAATTTTTGATGGGAGACAGGTCTGGACTGCAGGCGGGCCAGGAAAGTATCCGCACTCTTTTGTTACGAAGCCACGCTGTTGTAACACATGCTGAATGTGGCTTGGCATTGTCTTGCTGAAATAAGCAGGGGCGTCCATGAAAAAGACTACGCTTAGATGGCAGCATATGTTGTTCCAACACCTGTATGTACCTTTTAGCCTTAATGGTGCCTTCAAAGATGTGTAAGTTACCCATGCCTTGGGCACTAATGCATCCCCATACCATCACAGATGCTGGCTTTTAAACTTTGAAATCGATAACAGTCTGGATGGTTCGCTTCCTCTTTGGTCTGGATGACACAATGTCAAATATTTCCAAAAACAATTTGAAATGTGGACTCGTCAGACCACAGAACACTTTCCCACTTTGCATCAGTCCATCTTAGATGATCCCAGAGAAGCCGGCTGCGTTTCTGGATGCTGTGAGTAATGGCTTTCGCTTTGCATGGTAGAGCTTTAACTTGCACTTACAGATGTAGCGACGGACTGTATTTAGTGACAGCGGTTTTCTGAAGTGTTCCTGAGCCCATGTGGAGATATCCTTTAGAGATTGATGTTGGTTTTTGATATAGTGCCAGAAAAGTTGTTCTTAAACTGTTTGACTATTTGCTTATGCAGTTGTGGACAAAGGGGCGTACCCCGCCCCATCCTTTCTTGTGAAAGACTGAGAAGCTGTTTTTATACCCAAGACTGAGAAGCTGTTTTTATACCCAATCGAGGCACCCACCTGTTCCCAAATAGCCTGCATACTTGTGGGATGTTACAAATAAGTGTTTGATGAGCATTCCTCAACTTTATCAGTATTTATTGCCACCATTCCCAACTTCTCTGTCATGCATTGCTGGCATCAAATTCTAAAGTTAATGATTATTTGCCCCAAAAAAATGTCTATCAGTTTGAACATCAAATATGTTGTCTTTGTAGCATGTTCAATGGGTTGAAAATGATTGTCCAATCATTGTACTCCGTTTATATTTACATCTAACACAATTTCCCAACTCATATGGAAACAGGGTTTGTAGTATCCGCACTCTTTCATGAAGCCACGCTGTTGTAACATGTGGCTTGGCATTGTCTTGCTGAAATAAGCAGGGGCGTCCATGATAATTTGCTTGAGTGGCTCCAAAACCTGTATGTACCTTTCAGAATTAATGGTGCCTTCCCAGATGTGCAAGTTACCCATGCCTTGGGCAGTAATACACCCCCATACCATTACAGATGCTGGCTTTTAAACTATGCGCTGAGAACAATCCGGATTTTATTTTTTTCTCTTTGTTCCGAAGGACACGGCACCCGCAGTTTACAAAAACAATTTGACATGTGGACTCGTCAGACCTCAGAACACTTTTCCAGTTTGCATCAGTCCATCTTAGATGCGGTGTTTCTGGGTGTTGTTGATAAATGGCTTTGGCTTTGCACAGTGGAATTTTAACTTGCACTTACAGAAGTAGCGACCAACTGTAGTTACTGACAGTGGTTTTCTTAAGTGATATCATTTACACACTGATGTCGCATTTTGTTTATTTTTGGCTTAAGCATTAGATACCTTTTTTTACCTGCACGCAGCCTCCCGCTGTCGTCTGCATATTGTGATCACCACAAACCATATTACCGACATCCACAAAGCAATTGGCTTCCTGCTGCCACCTACTGATATGGAAGAGTATAACACGGTTACTCTGCCACGCTCTAGACAGCACAGACACTCAACAACGGAACATTATTTGCAGATTATAATTGGTGGTTTGCAAAAAAAAACATTTTTAACCCAATTAGGTGAAATGACATCACTTCCCACAACACACCAGACAATATATCACGGTACACTAGTGTGCCGCGGCGCAGTGGTTTAAAAACACGTGTCTACATAACATGTAATGGTGGTTCTCTGGTCAAAATGTTGCATAGATAATGTTTTTCAGATCATCTTCAAGCCGCTTTCTGACAGTAGCTTCCAGATGCTCTGTTTTGTGGGCGGTCTTATTTACATGGCTCACCTTCGGCAAAGTCTTTTCTCCGTCATCTTTGTTGTAGCGGTGTAGCGTGCAAGAACTGGACTGTAAGAAGTGTCAAAAGATGGAGCTAACTGTTTTTAATGACTTTCAGACTTTACTTAAATCAATAACAGAGCAGCATCTTCTCAACAACAAGGCCGGAAATGTGTCACATAAAAAAACGTCCGACCGGAACTGTAATAACTAACGTTCCTTGGGTAAATAATGTAAACTCACTATACCGGTATGTTTAGCACTTTCATGGCGAGTTTACTGACAGATAAAAGTAAGAAATTTGCACTACTTCATATTAGAAATGGCAATTGCGGAGGATGAATGTCACATAACTAGAAAATAGAGAAAAAGAGACTAAGGAGTAGGCATGGACTACAAAGGCGGACTCGCACATTTAGTCCGAAAACTACGGTACTTTGTATGTGCGTGGACTCTGCATTTGCACAAATTGTGTGGACTCAGTTTAAACTCACGCAGACTGTTGGTCTGTGCAGACTCTACGTGCACATGGACTCTGTTCTCGTGCTGACTGTGTGCGTGTGTGTGCGTGTGTGTGTGTGTGTGTGCACGCAGACTCTTGTTTGCGCTAGTGCGAACTCTGTAATCACGCAGATTGTTTGTCACACGGACTTAGTTTGCGCTCGCGGGGGCTCTGTGTGCATGGACTCAGCGTTTGCGTGGACTGTGTTTGTGCCCAGAGACTGTTCGTGTGTGCACAGACTGTGTGTGTGGGTGGACTCTGCATTTGCACGTGCTCCGTTCGTGCACACAGTCTGTTTGCTCCTGCTTTGATTCTGTTTAAATTTCTGCAGACTCTACAGAGCGCGTAGATTGTTTTATCTGAGAAGCTGTTAGGGACATTATTCAGCATTACCTCTTACATACACTACTGAAACACTCTTATACACATTACTGAAATGCTCTCACATAAACAACTGAAATATTTTTCTCACACACACACCACTGAAACACTCTTATACACACTACTGAATCACTCTTATAAGCACTACTGAAATGCTCTCATAAACAACTGAAATCTTTTTACACACACACACACACACACACACACACACACACACACACACACACACACACACACACACACACAAACGCACACACACACACACACTGCTGAAACACTCTCATACACACAAGTGAAATGTTCTCACAAATACAAGTGAAATCCTTTTACACATACTGGTGAAAAATAATACCAGGTGTGTGTGTGCGTGAGAGAAAAACAATTCTGTAGTGTTAGTGAGAGTGTTTCAGTAATGTGTGTGTGTGTGAGAAAAAGATTTCAGTTGTTAAGGGAGAGCATTTCAGGAGTGTGTATAATATAGTGTTTCAGTAGTGTGTATGAGGGTGTTTCAGTCGTGTGTGTGAGAGAAAAACATTTCAGTTGTTTATGTGAGAGCATTTAAGTAGTGTGTATAAGAGTGTTTCAGTATCCCGTATAAGAGTGTTTCAGAAGAGTGTCTGAGAGATAAAGATCTTAGTTTTTTATGTAAGAGCATTTCAGTAGTGTGTATGAGAGTGTTTCAGTCGTGCGTGTGAGAGAAACACATTTCAGTTGTTTATGTGAGAGCATTTCAGTAGTGTATGTAAGAGGTAAATCCAAAGAATGTCCCTAATGGCCCCTCATAGTTTTTACTCCCAAGGACTCTGCGTTTGCGTGGATTCCTTGCACACAGACTCAGTTTGTGCTAGCTTAGACTTTGTGTGCGCGAGGACTCAGCGTTTGCACGGACTGTTTGTTCGTGCTTGCACGGACTCAGTAGGCATGTGGACTCTGCTTTTGTGCACACAGACTCTGTTTGCCCTCGTGCGGACTGTTGGTACGTGCGGACTCGACGTGCGCCTGGACTCTGCGCTCGCGCGAACTCTGTGTGCGTGGACTCTGTTTTCACCTCTAAGGACAGTTAGGACACGCAGGCTCATGTTTGTGCTAGTGTTCGCTCTGTTTGCTCTAGCATGGACTTTATTTGTGGTTGTGATGATTTTGTGTGCGCACAAACATCGTTTGGGCCTGCGCTTACTTTGCTTGTGCTCGCAATATTATAAAATGCTTACAGTATTTGTATGCATACATTTTTATATGACAAGAGGAGAAGACAACATACATTTACACTTATTGAAATACTAAAAAGAATATATGTGCGTCTGCTTTTTACGCTTTTATGCCTAAACGAAACTCCATCCATCCATCCATCTTCTTCCGCTTATCCGAGGTCGGGTCGCAGGGGTAGCAGCCTAAGCAGGGAACCCCATACTTCCCTCTCCCCAGCCACTTGGTCTAGCTCTTCCAGGGGGATCCCGAGGCGTTCTCAGGCCAGCCGGGAGACATAGTCTTCCCAACGTGTCCTTGGTCTTCCCTGTGGCCTCCTACCGGTTGGACGTGCCCTAAACACCTCCCTCGGGAGGCGTTCGGGTGGCATCCTGACCAGGTACCCGAACCACCTCATCTGGCTCTTCTCGATGTGGAGGAGCAGCGGCTTTACTTTGAGTTCCTCCCGGATGACAGAGCTTCTCACCCTATCTCTAAGGGAGAGCCCCGCCACCCGGCGGAGGAAACTCATTTCGGCCGCTTGTACCCGTGATCTTATCCTTTCGGTCATGACCCAAAGCTCATGACCATAGGTGAGGATGGGAACGTAGATCGACCGGTAAATTGAGAGCTTTGCCTTTCGGCTCAGCTCCTTCTTCACCACAACGGATCGATACAACGTCCGCATTACTGAAGACGCCGCACCGATCCGCCTGTCGATCTCACGATCCACTCTTCCCTCACTCGTGAACAAGACTCCTAGGTACTTGAACTCCTCCACTTGGGGCAGGGTCTTCTCCCCAACCCAGAGATGGGACTCCAACCTTTTCCGGGCGAGAACCATGGACTCGGACTTGGAGGTGTTAATTCTCATTCCGGTCGCTTCACACTCTGCTGCGAACCGATCCAATGAGAGCTGAAGATCCCGGCCAGATGAAGCCATCAGGACCACATCATCTGCAAAAAGCAGAGACCTAATCCCACGGCCACCAATCCAGAACCCCTCAACACCTTGACTGCGCCTAGAAATTCTGTCCATAAAAGTTATGAACAGAATCGGTGACAAAGGACAGCCTTGGCGGAGTCCAACCCTCACTGGAAATGTGTCCGACTTACTGCCGGCAATGCGGACCAAGCTCTGGCACTGATCATACAGGGAACGGACCGCCACAATAAGACAGTCCGGTACCCCATACTCCCTGAGCACTCCCCAAAGGACTTCCCGAGGGACACGGTCGAATGCCTTCTCCAAGTCCACAAAGTACATGTAGACTGGTTGGGCAAACTCCCATGTACCCTCAAGAACCCTGCCGAGAGTATAGAGCTGGTCCACAGTTCCACGACCAGGACGAAAACCACACTGTTCCTCCTGAATCCGAGGTTCGACTAAATGAAACTAAAACAATTAAATCAGTCAAGGTTTGATGGGGACAATTTGACTCTGGAACAGATTATTTCAATTTCAAAGTGGTTTACTTCAGAGGTTTCACTGCATATTCTGGTGAGGATGTTCAGTTATGTAAATATGCGTGTGTGTGCGTGCCTGTGTGTGTGCGCGGTATTCTAGAATGAGCCTGGGCTTGTTTTTATTCTTCATTACAGTCTATATAAATCTGTCTCGTTCACCTCTGTCCCTTGATGTGTGCTTCTTCTATATCGTGTGTGTGTGTGTGTGTCTGTGTGTATTGAAAGCCATTAGCCGCCTCCTCCCAGGGGAGCTCCATGCAGTCTAAACTAAGCAGCGTGATGATGATGCTCTCTGTGAGCTGACACGACCCATTTGGCAAGGAGCGCTGATCCACACCAACGCGCCTCGTTTTCTAGGCCCGAAGAAGGAAGGCCGAGGGAGGCGAGGACCCAGGCGTCTGTCTCCCCCCTTTTTGTCCTTGCTAACAGAAAGAGGTCACGACTGTTCACACAATATTGATGACTCTACAGCTCATCTGCATCGAATAACATTTCATTCAGAACATCACATAGCACACAAACACACCCTCTCATGAAGACACATATTACTACAGTCTGTACATGAAGTACAAAACCCAAAACCAGTGAAGTGTGTAAATCTTAAATAAAAACAGAATGCAATGTTTTGCAAATCCTTTTCAACTTATATACAATTGAATAGACTGTAAAGACAAGATATTTAATGTTCAAACTGAGAAACATATTTTTTTTGGCAAATAATCATTAACTTAGAACTTAATGGCAGAGACACATTGCAAAAATGTTGGCACAGGGGAATTTTTACCAATGTGTTACATGGCCTTTCTTTTTAACAACAATGTTTGGGAACTGAGGAGACCAATTTTTGAAGCTTCCAGTTGGAATTCTTTCCTATTCTTGCTTGATGTACAGCTAAAGTTGTTCAACAGTCCGGGGTCTCTGTTGTCGTATTTTACGCCTCATTATGAACCACACATTTTCAAAGGGAGACAGGTCTGGACTACAGGCAGGCCAGTGTAGTACCCGCACTCTTTTACTATGAAGACACGCTGATGTAACACATAGCTTGGCATTGTCTTGCTGAAATAAGCAGGGGCGTCCATGATAATGTTGCTTGAGTGGCAACATATGTTGCTCCAAAACCTGTATGTACCTTTCAGCATTAATGGTGCCTTCAGAGATGTGTAAGTTACCCATGCCTTGGGTAGTAATACACCCCCATACCATCACAGATGCTGGCTTTTGAACTTTGCGCCTAGAACAATCCAGATGTTATTTTTCCTGTTTGTTCCGAAGGACACGGCGTCCGCTGTTTCCAAAAACAATTTGAAATGTGGACTCGTCAGACCACAGAACATTTTTCCACTTTGCATCAGTCCATCTGCGATGCGGTGTTTCTGGGTGTTGTTGATAAATGGCTTTGGCTTTGCACAGTAGAGTTTTAACTTGCACTTACAGAAGTAGCGACCAACTGTAGTTACTGACAGTGGTTTTCTGAAGTGATATCATTTACACACTGATTTTGCTTTTTGAGGCAGGGGATCGAATGTCACGGGCATGTTGCTTACGTGCAGGGATATCTCCAGATTCTCGAGCTATTCCTTGCAATAGCTCGTTGAGAAATGTTCTTAAACTGTTCGACAATTTGCTCACGCATTTGTTCGCAAAGTGATGACCCTCGCTCCATCCTTGTTTGTGAATGACTGAGCATTTCATGTAAGCTGCTTTTATACCCAATCTTGGCACCCACCTGTACCCAATTAACTTGTTCACCTGTGGGGTCGTTCCAAATATGTGTTTGATAAGAATTATTCAACTTTCTTGCCACATGTGCCAGCTTTTTTGAAACATGTTGCATGCATCGCATTTCAAATGAGCTAATGTTTGCAAAAAATAACAACGTTTTCCAGTTTGACTGTTAAATATCTTGTTTTTGCAGTCTATTCAATTGAATATAGGTTGAAAAAGATTGGCAAATCATTGTATTCTGTTTTTATTGACGGTTTACACATCATGCCAACTTCACTGGTTTTGGGGTTTGTACATGTCAAACTACACCTTTCCATCTTTAGCATGGTTTGAGATTAATAAACCTCTGCAAATATTTGTGAATGTCTTTATTGTTCATTTAAATACGTTGACTAAACATGGAATTGATAGGCTGTGTGTTGTAAAGCTCTTATATAGTATTATCAATCAAATGCGACTTTAAAAATACAACCAATGAAAACTGTGAGGCATTCAATAAAATACACAAATAATTATAGAACGTATTTTTTCGGAGTTTAAGTCGCTCCGGAGTATAAGTCGCACCTACCAAAATTGCATAATAAAGAAGGAAAAAAAACATATATAAGTCGCACTGGAGTATAAGTCGCATTTTTGAGGAAATTTATTTGATAAAACCCAACACCAAGAATAGACATTTGAAAGGCAATTTAAAATTAAAGCTGCAAGCAGCGATGGACGGGACCGCTGTGGCGTTAGCTCGCCGGCAGCCATCTTAACAAATATTTCACACGAGGGCGAAGCACAACTAATGAACAATTGGTAATACAATAGATATATATTTATGTATTATCCCAGGAATGTGATTTACTACCGAACAAAGGTGATTTATTAATTGTTAACAAACAATATTTTTAGCTAAACCACAAGAGAAAAAAAGCGTACAGCTCTTACCTTGGATGCAATCCAGCGTGAACGAGAGATGGACTGGAAAGACAATTTATGTATGAACAAAGAGCCAATCACAGCCCATCAATCAGAAAAGTCATATATCTTCATAATATGAATGTAAAGATTAATACTATTATTACTAATATTAATATTAATGTAATATGAATGTTAATGTTATTCAAATATTGTGTCACTGGCGCGTTTATGCCATTTATAAGATTACATACTGGGAGCGGTTGGGAAAAAAAAAGCAAAAAAACGTCTAGCTTTCTGTGTGAGCGCACGGCGGCCTTCTTAGAAATGTTTTTCAGTGCAGCTGTTCTTTGAAGGCTAATAAAATCAAAACCGGACCATTCATTGTCTTTACTAGGGCTGTGAATCTCAGGGTGTCCCACGATTGGATTCGATATTGATTCTTGGGGTCACGATTCGATAATATATCAATTTTTTTCGATTCGATTCAAATCTCGATTCAAAAACGATATTTTTCCGATTCAAAATTATTCTGTATTCATTCAATACATAGGATTTCAGCAGGATCTACCCCAGTCTGCTGACATGCTAGCAGAGCAGTAGATTAAAAAAAAAAAGCTTTTATAATTGCAAAGGACAATGTTTCATCAACTGATTGTAATAATGTAAATTTGTTTTAACTATGAAACGAACCAAAAATATGACTTATTTTATCTTTGTGAAAACATTGGACACAGTGTGTTGTCAAGCTTATGAGATGCGATGCAAGTGTAAGCCACTGTGACACTATTGTTCTTTTTTATTATTTTTTATAAATGTCTTATGATAATGTAAATGAGGGATTTGTAATCACTGCTATGCTGAAATTATAACTAACATTGATACTGTTGTTGATGATATTCATTTTGGTTTCATTACTTTTGGTTTGTTCTGCGTCGTGTTTGTGTATCCTCAATTGCTCTGTTTATTGCGGTTCTGAGTGTTGCTGGGTCAAGTTTGGTTTTGGAATTGGATTGCATTGTTATGGTATTGCTGTGTAGTGGTTTGTTGGATTGATAAAAAAAAAATAAAAAAAATAAAATAAAATTAGATTCGATTCGTATTCGAATCGATTTTTTCCCACACCCCTAATCTTTACCGTAGCATAATAAGTGGAGATGGCCTTAAAACGCCACAACAGTCCGGTACCATATGTAAGTACCCAATATAAAGAATTTTGGACGGTTGTTTTTACGATATGCAGGCAAACGACAACTTTAAAACATACCAGCTTAGCTACGGCACCTGGCAGCCATCTTGGCATAGACGACCACAGCCCCTCCCTCACGAATGTCGGTGCATGCGCACAAGCAGCAAACGGTACGGCGGAAAAAAAGAAAAAAAATAACGTCTCCCTCACTGTGTCTGCGCCAAGCGGCCATCTTGGAAATGGTTTTCAGCGCAGCGGTTCTTCTAAGGCTGATAAAATCAAAACCACTGGAGTAATTAAAACTATTTCATCAACTCTTAATCAAAAGGGTTCAATCTCTCTCCTGTGGTAGTTTGAAGCCGACACGACAAACGGGCTCAGAGGAGATAATGTTTGAAAAAGGTGACCGGTTTATACAAAACTTTTGTTTTGAAGGGGGAATTGCAAACTTCCTGTTGATTTTTGCTGAGGGATGTCCGTGTATGAAATCTAGGTCTGAGTGAGACCTACATTGAATTTTTGTTTTTATGTCGCCACGACATTCCTACTGGAAGTTACAGGCAGTTTTGTCCGTGTTTTCTTCCTAGGCGCAGTTTTGTCTGTGTTTTATTCTTAGGGGGCGCTAGAGCGCAATTTTGAGCTATAGGGTTAGGTTTTCTGATTAGATCATAATTTTTGCCAGTCCTGATGTGTGTGTCCGGTTTGGTGAGTTTTGAAGCATGTTAAGATGGTCAAATTACAGCTCAAAGAGGCAAAGGTGACTATTTTTACAAAACTTTTGTTTTGAAGGGGGAATTGCAAACTTCCTGCTGATTTTTGCTGAAGGATGTCAGTGTATGAAATCCAGGTTTAAGTGAGACTTACATAGAAATTTTAGTTTCATGTCGCTAAGACATTCTTACTGGAAGTTACAGGCAGTTTTGTCTGTGTTTTCTTCCTAGGGGGTGGTAGAGCGCAATTTTTAGTTTTGGGGTTAGGTTTTTTGATTAAATCGCAATGTTCGCCAGTCCTGATGTGTGTGTCAAATTTGGTGACTTTTGAAGCATTTTAAGGGGGTCAAATTACAGCTCAAAACTGTGGAATAATAATAATAAAGAAATAAATAAAATGCTAGAAATTCAATAGGGTCCTTTGTCCCAAAAGGACATTCGGTCCCTAATAAATAAAGATTAGTGAACAACAGGCTGAATAAGTGTACGTTATATGACGCATAAATAACCAACTGAGAAGGTGCCTGGTATGTTAACGTAACATATTATGGTGAGAGTGATTCAAATAACTAACATATAGAAGAACATGCTATATGTTTACCAAACAATCTGTCACTCCTAATCGATAAATCCCATGAAATCTTATACGTCTACTCTCTTACGTGAATAATATTAGCTATTTAATATTATTTGATATTTTACGGTAATGTGTTAATAATTTCACACAGAAGTCGCTCCTGAGTATAAGTCGCACCCCTGGCCAAACTATGAAAAAAAACTGCGACTTATAGGCTGAAAAATACGGTAATAGTTATTAAGAGTTGATGTGAGACTACATTCTGTATTTAGTGTCACTACGTCAATAACTACTAACCTTTAAAATTACTTTAAAAATGTCCCTATTTATTTGTCCCTGATGACAAAAAATAGCAGCTCTACAAAAACTTTTGTGAAAATACTTTGGCATTATAGTTTTTTAGTCTGCAATAGTCATCTGAAATATGAACTATATTTGTGTATTTTAAAGGCCAGCATGTTCACAAAAAAAAACAACTGCAAAAAAAAACACACATTTTTATTACACTGATATTTTACATCAAAAAGGATACACGCACACACAAATGCGCGCATTTGAAACATGTCATCATTTGACTAATAGTGAAAAGTTGAAAGGGAAAAGGTGGTGTCATCAGGTGGGCACATGTACAGGTGACATAAGAAAGTCCTTCGTCACGTTGGGCTCTGAAGTTCGACTGGGCGTGACGATCTAAATATCCATAAAGACAAACCGTGGATCGCAAGAGGAATACTGAAGTCTTGCAGGAAGAAAAATGATCTTTACAGAAGACATTTAAAGTACAGAACCAAAGAAACTGAACACAAATATAAAACGTAAAAAAATAAGTTAACACAAATAATAAAGCACTGCAAGCGAACCTATTACTATAACCTATTAGAACAACATAAAAATAGCATCCAGGGTACATGGAAAGTTTTAAATGGGATCATTAAAAAAAAAACACGACACATAAGGAACATCCTAGCTATTTTATAGAAAATAATCTAACTATAAATGACCCTAAAGGGATAACCGATGCTTTTAACAACTTTTTTGTAAATGTTGGACCTAATCTAGCAAATGAAATTGTACAACCTGAAAACAGTGCAAAATTTAATGAACAAACCCTTCAAAACAATTTAGCATCGTTTTTTATTTCCCCCGTTAATGAAAGTGAAATCAAAACAATTATAAATTCTCAGAAAAACAAGAAGTCAACAGACTGCTTTGACTTGGACTTTTCTCGGATCAAGGAAATTGTTGTTTTTATAGCTGTTCCCTTCACTTATATTTGCAATATTTCTTTTATAAAAGGTGTCTTCCCAAAGAAAATGAAAACGGCAAAAGTCATTCCCATCTTCAAAAGTGGAGATAAGCGTCAGTTCACAAACTATAGGCCTATTTCTTTACTCTCACAATTTTCAAAAGTCCTTGAAAAATTATTTGTGTCAAGACCTGACAGTTTTATTGAAAAGCATCACTTGCTAAGTGAACACCAATACGGTTTTCGATCTAACAGGTCCACTCCACTTCCATGGCAGTGATGGAACTAGTTTAGGAGGTAACCACTGCAATTGATAAGAGGGAGTTTGCTGTTGGTGTTTTTATTGACCTGAGCAAGGCCTTTGACACCATCAATCACACATTACTTTTAAACAAAATGCAGAGGTATGGTGTCAGAGGTCTTGCTCATGATTGGTTGAAAAGTTATCCTGGTGGCAGAGAGCAGTATGTGCATATGAACAATGTCGATTCAGACAAAAAGATCATAACACATGGAGTACCCCAAGGTTCTGTACTGGGACCAAAATTGTTTTTACTGTATATTAATGATATTTCTAAAATCCTTAAAAAACTCAACTGTATTCTTTTTGCTGATGATACAAGTCTGTACTGTTCTGGGCAAGACCTTGACCAACTCCTAGAGACTGTAGAGATCGAACTCCACATACTAAAGCAATGGTTTGATGCCAATAAACTATCAATCAACCTAAATAAAACTAAATATATACTTTTTGGAAATAGGAAAAATAACATACAGCGTCATATAAGAATTGATGATATGGAGATAGAAAGGGTGTATTCAATAAAAATTTTTGGGAATCTATATAGATGATAAATTAAATTGGAAACTGTACATAAATATACTTGAGACAAAGATGGCAAAAAATATTGCTATGTTACATAAAATTAAAAACTCTGTAAATCAAAAGGCTCTTATCATGTTATATAATTCTTTCATACTCCCATATCTTAATTATTGTGTTGAAATCTGGGGAAACAATTACAAATCCAACATCAACTCTATATTCTTACTTCAAAAGAATGCGATTGGAATTGTAAATTATGCGAATTATCATGACCATATCAATGCTCTGTTCATTAAATCAAAAACATTAAAACTGCATGATCTTGTTGACCTCAATACTACTATTGTGACTTACAAAGCTCATAACCACATGTTGCCTGGGTGTCTACAAGTGAGATTTAAACCCAGAGAGAATCCCAATGACCTCAGAGGTTCAGCTTTCTTTCAGAAAGCAAAAATAAGAACAAGCTTAAAAAGTAGATGTGTTTCTGTTATAGGAGTTCAACTGTGGAACAGCTTGGATGATTCCTTAAAATGTTCCAGTTCCATTCACACATTGAAAAAACACTTTAGGAGCAATGTCTTGAAAAAATATATCACTCTTGAATCAACATTGTAGTTAATAATATGATTAATTTTAATTACAAAAATCAAACATGAGATATAAATAATAATAGAAGTACAATTGTTTGTATATATTGTATATATAATTAGTGCAAAGGTTCAATATGTACACAGGTATATTTCAAATGCCTGTACTGTGTATAAAATTGAACTACGTTCATGTTTATAATGTTGTTTATAATGTGTATTCATAATAAATTGTGCAAAGGACATTTTATAATTTTCGTAAGTTTATTTTGTACTTGAAATTGTTTATAGGGTTAGGCGCAATAGGTCTGCAACATTTTTTATTTTCAATCTATGAATGTACAACTTTTTATTTTCAATCTATGAATGTACAACTGTTTGTTTGCTTTGTTGACCATTGACCCAAAAAAAATAAACATCCATCCATCCATCCATTTTTCTACCGCTTATTCCCTTTCGGGGTCGCGGGGGGCGCTGGCGCCTATCTCAGCTACAATCGGGCGGAAGGCGGGGTACACCCTGGACAAGTCGCCACCTCATCACAGGGCCAACACAGATAGACAGACAACATTCACACTCACATTCACACACTAGGGCCAATTTTAGTGTTGCCAATCAACTTATCCCCAGGTGCATGTCTTTGGAAGTGGGAGGAAGCCGGAGTACCCGGAGGGAAGCCACGCATTCACGGGGAGAACATGCAAACTCCACACAGAAAGATCCCGAGCCTGGATTTGAACCCAGGACTGCAGGACCTTCGTATTGTGAGGCAGACGCACTAACCCCTCTGCCACCGTGAAATAAACAATTAATTAATTAATTAAATAAATGTGATACCAAAGTGAGTATTGGTATTGGATTGATACAAGGGCGATGAGATTGATACTTTTTTTGCAGTTTGTTTTCAACAGTTTAACAAATTATTTATCTTTCCTCAATGTTCTCTGTCTGTGCTACTCACTCAGGCACACATTACCCCTCCACCTCCCTGCTCGACTGACTACTGATGTTATTTTTCCCAAAAATCAAAATGTATTGAGTTTGTTTACATGTTCATTTTGTGACATTGTTGATTTTTTGGTAGAATTGTGTGAAGTTGAATATTATAAATTAATACTTTTTTGTATACTATTACATTTTTTCTGGATAGCATTTTTAAAGTAGTATACAATAATTTCCCAGCGGTATGATAATTATCTTCTACTTAATAGAAGCAAATTCACAAAAGTAGTCAGTGATTATAACATTTCAAGTTTAAGTATCGCCGTCAGTATCAGTGATTCTAACCATGTATTTACTTGGTATTGGATTGATACCAAAATTCATAGTGTTACATCCCCCATACTTGCAAGGCTTTATTCTATCACACACATTTATTTTGTTATTTAGAAATATTCTACTTATTTTGGGCCTAAATCAATCATTTTGATACATACGATGGCTAAATGGGGCTTCACGGTGGCAGAGGGGTTAGTGCATCTGCCTCACAATACAAAGGTCCTGCAGTCCTGGGTTCAAATCCAGGCTCGGGATCTTTCTGTGTGGAGTTTGCATGTTCTCCCCGTGAATGCGTGGGTTCCCTCCGGGTACTCCGGCTTCCTCCCACTTCCAAAGACATGCACCTGGGGATAGGTTGATTGGCAACACTAAATTGGCCCTAGTGTGTGAATGTGAGTGTGAATGTTGTCTGTCTATCTGTGTTGGCCCTGCGATGAGATGGCGACTTGTCCAGGGTGTACCCCGCCCTCCGCCCGATTGTAGCTGAGATAGGCGCCAGCACCCCCCGCGACTCCGAAAGGGAATAAGCGGTAGAAAATGGATGGATGGATGGACGATGGCTAAATGAACAAAAAATATAAATACTCACTAGTACAGAATTATACATGTTTTTATTATTTTGTAGTGTGGAATGTTAGAAAAGCTTTAAACAAGTGAATGTATTCAGAGGACAATTGTATGAAAAACGAACTGCGTCTGCTATCAGGTTTGCGCGTGTTTTAGTACATGCAAATTTGTAAGTAATATGCAACTTTACCGGAGCCATATGTAGTAATTCGATGTCAAGTCACCATTAGATGGCCCTGATATATCATTAATAAATCATGTTCTTTACAAATATCTCTATAGGAGATAACAGCAGTTCAGCCGGAATATGCTCATTTCAAAATTAGATTTACAGCCCTGAAATCTTCTTATTGTTTTCATTTCGATGCCCCGCCCTTCACCGTTTGACCAAATAAAAAGTCTGTGAGTGTGTCACATCCAGGTTGACAGTTACGCACCGCCATCTTTGTCTAGCTACTTCCACTGGTAAAGTTACTAAACATGTCAGACCTTAATAAATCTAAAAGGCCTCGTTATGATTCTCAACTTATTCATGACAAAGACACGAAGAAAACAAGGATTTTTATCAGGGATGTCTTAGAAAGATGGAAACGATTGAAGCCGGAGAAAATGTTTTCATCTGATGCCAAACTTGCAAATTTCCTCCCTGATAAGTAAGTCAGGCATTTACATTTTCTTATTACTTGTAATAAATGGAAATGGACATATTGTACGTAAACTATATTGTCCAATACAGTCTATGATCTTGTCTAACAAAGCCATACTTGCCAACCTTGAGACCTCCGATTTTGGGAGGTGGGGGGCGTGGTTGGGGGGGCGGGGCATTGTTGGGGGCGTGGTTAAGAGGGGAGGAGTATATTTACAGCTATCCATTCATCCATTTCTACCGTTTATTCCCTTCAGGGTTGTGGGGGGCGCTGGTGCCTATCTCAGCTACAATCGGGCGAAAGGCAGGGTACACCCTGGACAAATCTTTATTTATAATTGAATCACTTGTTTATTTTTCAAAAAGTTTTTAGTTACTTTTATATCTTTTTTTCCAAATAGTTCAAGAAAGACCACTACAAATGAGCAATATTTTGCACTGTTATACAATTGAATGAATCAGAAACTGATGACATGCTGCTGTATTTTACTTCTTTATCTTTTTTTTTTCATCCAAAAATGCTTTGCTCTGATTAGGGGGTACTTGAATTAAAAAAAATGTTCACAGGGGGTACATCTCTGAAAAAAGGTTGAGAACCACTTCTCTAAAAGCCGTAGATTTTATCGTCACATATGCATGCACAGTAGATGGCAGTAATGTCCTGTTTAAGAGTGTCACAACATTGCTGTTTACGGCAGACAAACTGCTTTATGGTAGACGAAAACGTGACTGCTGTTATTGTGTGTTACAGCGCTGGGAGGACGTTAATGAGACTGTCTAACAATAAACCCACATAAGAAACCAAGAACTCGCCCTCGATCATTCTACAGTTATAACGTCATTGAGCAGGCACTCTGTTTATATTGTGGGAAAGCGGACGTGAAAACAGGCTGCCGAATGAATGAATAGGATTGATAGACAACATTCATACTCACATTCACACACTAGGGCCAATTTAGTGTTGCCAATCAACCTATCCCCAGGTGCATGTCTTTAGAGGTGGGAGGAAGCCAGAGTACCCGGAGGGATCCCACCCAGTCACAGGGAGGACATGCAAACTCCACACAGAAAGATCCCGAGCCCGGGATTGAACCCAGGACTACTCAGGACCTTCGTATTTTGAGGCAGACGCACTAACCCCACGTGTTCTTTCTATTTAAGTTAATTAAACTTGTTATTTTTAATCAATATTAACTTGTTTGCAGATTATGTAACTGCTACTTAAAAAAATTAACTCACATTTACTTAAAACTCAGTGGATTAAACATTTTGTCTTATTTTGAAAGAACAAATCATTAAATCAAGAATAAATTAAGAATGAATGAATCGGATTATAGATTTTTATTGTTATTATACTCTTTGTGTGTATGTATGTATAAATTATTGCATGCACACCCACACACACACACAAAGGAAGCGCTTTTATTTTGTAGCATTTGCGTGCGCTTCCTCTTCAGGCAGCAGGCACGAGGAGGAACATTTTTGAGTTGGCCTCCAAAGACATGCACCTGGGGATAGGTTGATTGGCAACACTAAATTGGCCCTAGTGTGTGAATGTGAGTGTGAATGTTGTCTGTCTATCTGTGTTGGCCCTGCGATGAGGGGGCGACTTGTCCAGGGTGTCCCCGCCTTCCGCCCAAATGCAGCCCTGAGATAGGCTCCAGCACCCCCCGCGACCCCAAAAGGGACAAGCGGTAGAAAATGGATCGATTGGCTTAATTGGTCAGTTTTTTATTTAATTATAATTCAAAAGTACATTTAACATAAACTCCAAATATTTTTGATCTTATATACTCAAATATCTGAGTTTATGAACTTGAAAAATATGTGGCAACTGATTACCTCACTTCTTTTTAGTCCTGCTTACTTATTCGGGTTTACAGTGTAGGAGTGGGATTCAGCTGCGTGCCTAGCAAACTCATGTGGTCTACTGGTTAGAGTGTCCGTCCTGAGATCGGTAGGTCGAAAGTTCAAATCCTGGTCGAGTCATAACAAAGACTATAAAAATGGGACCCATTACCTCCCTGCTTGGCCCTCAGCATCAAAGGTTGGAATTGGGGGTTAAATCACCATAAATGATTCCCGGGCGTGAAAATCGCTGCTGCCCACTGCTCCCCTCACCTCCCAGGGGGTGATCAAGGGTGATGGGTCAAATGCATAGAATCATTTCGCCACACCTAGTATGTGTGTGACAATCATTGGTACTTTAACTTTAACTTTTTAACTCAGTCATGGAGAGTGGGAGGGGATGCCAACATTTTGACCGTGATTGCAGTACCATTTCTGGCCACATTATTACATGTGTCACCTTTAAGTGTTTGATACTTGTTTATATTGACACATGTGTTGTTTTTGACCAGTGTTTTTTTAACCTTGTTGGCGGTACCGAACCCCACCCTTTTCATATACGCATTCACCGAACCCTTCTTTAGTGAAAAATAAAATGTTTATTTTTTAAAAATTCAAGACAAAGTAGTATGGTTTTGGTAACACTTTAGTATGGAGAACATATTCTAAGTAACAAAGACTTCATTTAGAGTTATTTGGACACTAGGGGAACATATTCTACGTAATAAAGACTTAGTTTAGAGTTATTTGGTTAGGGTCAGGGTTAGAGAGTTATGGTTATAATAAAGCCATGCCAAATAAGGCATTAATAAGTACTTAATAATGACTTGTTAAGAGCCAATATGTTACTGATTTGCATGTTAATAAGCAACTAATTGATGGTGAATATGTTCCCCATACTAAAGTGTTACCATGGTTTTTTTTACTGGAGCAGAAAATGAACCGTGCATGAACATCACCTTGTTCAAAAAACAAAACCAAACAGTGCATAAACTCACAACAAATTACACACCTGAAAATCAGTCAGGTGATAGGGAGAAGCTTGTATTTACACGATGAGTCGGGTGTGTTTTGACCTCCGCCGAACCCCTGAGGCCGACTCACCGAACCCCTAGGGTTCGATCGAACCCAGGTTAAGAACCACTGTTTTAGACTACAATAATGTTTAATTAAAGACATATATTACGTGCAGTATGTCTTGCTTTTGTGCTATTGTGTGCTTTGCTGTTTTGTAGCTGCTAGCTCATAGTAGCTACAGCCTACCATGTTTACTTTTTGTAAATGACTTGACTAAAATAGAGGAAAAGACACACTTTCTGTCCTTATTCGAGAACTTTGAGATATTAACTGGCTGTCCAGTTTTTCACAAGTAAACACGCTGGACAGTTGGGAGAGTGGCCGTTCCAGCAACCTGAGGGTTCCTGGTTCAATCCCCACCTTCTACCAACCTTGTCACGTCTGTTGTGTCCTTGAGCAAGACACTTCACCCTTGCTCCTGATGGGTCGGGGTTAGCGCCTTGCACGGCAACTCCCGCCATCAGTGTGTGAATGTGTGTGTGAATGGGTGAATGTGGAAATAGTGTCAAAGCGCTTTGAGTACCTTGAAAGTAGAAAAGCGCTACACAAGTATAACTCATTTACCATTGACTGATTGTATTACACATTATATTACACATTTCACATGCAAGCACATACCATTGAATACTTTTTTTTTTTTTGCTGATATCAGACCGATATCAATAATTTGGGTTTGGTACATGCCTAGACAAAATATTTTGGAGTAATAAACTAACAGTAGTGTGTGTAAAAGATGTATACTGTGTTAAAAATCACAGTGCTGCTGTTGATAGTTCTTGTGTTAAATCAAATCATAAATGTGGGGATGTAAAAATACATTATTCATCATTTGGAGGAGAGTGCATGCAAATGGATTCGTACATGTTTGATTTAAAGGGACATTGGGTGAGAAAAGCTTAGTGACAATAATGAAATAGTTCATAAAATATCTCTTTGAGGATATATGATGATGCTCTACTATATATATATATATATATATATATATATATATGTGTGTGTGTGTGTATACAGTGGGGCAAAACAGTATTTAGTCAGCCACCGATTGTGCCAGTTCTCCCACTTAAAATGATGACAGAGGTCTGTAATTTTCATCATAGGTACACTTCAACTGTGAGAGACAGAATGTGAAAAAAAAGTATCCAGGAATTCACATTGTAGGAATTTTAAAGAATTTATTTGTAAATTATGGTGGAAAATAAGTATTTGGTCAACCATTCAAAGCTGTCACTGATGGAAGGAGGTTTTGGCTCAAAATCTCACGATACATGGCCCCATTCATTCTTTCCTTAACACGGATCAATCGTCCTGTCCCCTTAGCAGAAAAACAGCCCCAAAGCATGATGTTTCCACCCCCATGCTTCACAGTAGTTATGGTGTTCTTGGGATGCAACTCAGTGTTCTTCTTCCTACAAACACGACAAGTTGAGTTTATACCAAAATGGATACGTGGATGATACAGCAAAGGATTGGGAGAATGCCATGTGGTCGGATGAAACCAAAATACAACTTTTTGGTATAAACTCAACTCGTCGTGTTTGGAGGAAGAAGAACACTGAGTTGCATCCCAAGAACACCACACCTACTGTGAAGCATGGGGGTGGAAACATCATGCTTTGGGGCTGTTTTTCTGCTAAGGGGACAGGACGATTGATCCGTGTTGAGGAAAGAATGAATGGGGCCATGTATCGTGAGATTTTGAGCCAAAACCTCCTTCCATTAGTGAGAGCTTTGAATGGTTGACCAAATACTTATTTTCCACCATCATTTACAAATAAATTCTTTAAAATTCCTACAATGTGAATTCCTGGATTTTTTCCCCCATTCTGTCTCTCACAGTTGAAGTGTACCTATGATGAAAATTACAGACCTCTGTCATCATTTTAAGAGGGAGAACTTGCACAATCGGTGGCTGACTAAATACTTTTTTGCCCCACTGTATATAAACAGACACATTTTTTTAATTGCAATATACAGTCAACGTCTCGTCTCGATGTGCTTTGGTGCTGGCGGATCATCCGCAATGCTGTTGTTCTCAATGTGCAATGACAAAAGTCTATTCAGAATTGCAATGATTTGCGGTTACTATTGGCATTGTTTTGGTAAGATATAGTGCATGGTGGTGAAGTGAATAGTGTTGCGTGTTGACCCAGAGAGGAGAGTGTATTTACTTGTGTAGTGAGTCATATAAAGCATCCAGCCGGGCGACTTCACATACAATCTCACTGAGTCAACATCACTTAGCATCAGCGGTCGCACAAACTACACTTCAACCTCCATTTGCTGCCTCTGCATCCATCCTCTCCATTTAAGAGCACGTTCGCAGGTCAGGGATATTAGCTTGTGTAGCACTAATAAAGCAACACGTTAGCCTCTTTCTCGCCATATTTGTTTTACAAAATCAACATTTCCTACACTTTATTCTCTTTTTCAAAACTTAAATCATTTGACACAACATCCACTAATTTAACATAAAATTTGAAGGTTATATGTTGTACCCCTGGGTTTTGGTAAAGTTTAAAACATGTTTTCTGTAACACTTTAATATAGGGAACATATTCACCAATAATTAGTGTCATGTCTTGTGATCATGTTTCTTTTTGTTTTTGACTCCATTAGTTCCTGTTTTTGCGCACCCTGGTTTGTTTATACCTTATCAGTATGAGAACAAAGAGAATGTATTCCTTTCTGGACAAGGTGGGGCTGTTTTCGTATTGAATAATTTATCTCTTCTCGTTTGATTTTCAGACCTCTTTGAGATGTTGGTATTAGCGCACTGTAGGACTGGTCTCCTAAAGCTTGAGTAAAACTTGATAATATTCCTATTCTGTCTTGATGGTCCTTCTTACTGAACATATATGTCATCTGAAAGAATTTGGGATTGACCAGTGACTTGTATTCCCTGAGAGGAAGACTGGTCGGATGCAACAATCCATGGATAGATTTTTTTTTTTTTCACTCTATACCAGTTCTTCTCAAATAGTGTGAAACTACAAAACATGCTCATTGTTTTCGTAAGCTGGCATGCATGTTGTGAAGTATTTGTGATTCCAAAGATGTGCAGCACCTCAGGCAGCGTGCAGGTAAGAATATTCTTACTTCCATACACAGGGCAACGTAACACAAACCTGTGCTAGCTTAGTGTAGCATGATGATCAGTAAAGTGAAAACATTGTTAGCGTGAAACAAGCAAAAAAACCAACAAACAAGCCATCGTCTGTAGCGAACAATGGACCAGCAACTAACAGCATGGCCAGACAATTTTAAATAAGAGTGATGATTAGCCTTACACCAGACATTTAACACAGGCGAATAATATATTGCAAACAATAACGGATATGATCTGGCGCAACACATCATACCAGTAAGCCCCCTCCAAGGGACGGATTCCAGATGTCCCCAACCAACCAAAAAAAACAAGTCCAAAATAAGGGTAGGGCGATGGGTCACCGGGCCAAATGTCCTCGAATCCATCTAAAATGAGTTTGGTGGCAGCGGCGAGTTGAACGCCGCTGGCGAGGTGGGCAACCATGAACCGACGAGGTCCACTGATGTCCATGCTTAGATCCGGGGCGTCGCTGCTGATGCTGCGGAGGGCGTCCATGAAATGACCATTTCCGAGGCCGACGAGGAGGAGAGAGGTGCGAGCACCGAGCAAGCGCTTCCGCAGCCGCTGAGGAGATTTGGCACAAGATGGGTGCTTCTGAAGAAGGTGAACTGGAGACACGGTGTCAAGCAGTGGCAACTGCAGAACTGGAGGCTGCGGCCCTGCAGGAAGTGTAGGCTCGGCTTGAGCGAGCAATACTGCTTGGACAAACGTGGCCGTGCAGGAAGTTGAGGTTTTGGTGGATGAGGAGCTGTTGGCCTTGCAGGAGAGCGCTGTGCCATTCCAGCTGCAGAGTTGCTAGTCGTAGCCCCCCTCTTATGAAGAGGATGCCAGACGCTCTTTCCTTCTGACCGAGGGTGGGAGGAGGGGGGTATTGAGGAGGGTCCTTGCTTCCTCTTCTGCCGGTTCCCTACATTGTTTTTGTACCATCCCAACTGGGGGTTATTGTGGAGACAAGGGAAAAGCCAGTTAAGTGGGCGGGGCTTGTCTCTCCAGGGGTGAAGCTTGATCCCGAGGGACGAAGATTGCGCCATTGGGGACGGGACTGGAGCCATGGACGGCTGGGAATGACTTGGTGCTCTTGTGGTGGATTTATCTTTTAACCTGCCTATTGTACAGCACTGCATACAAGAACGGATATGATCTGGCGCAACTGATCATAACAATTGTAGCCGTTAATCTTGACTTCCTCAATTTTAGATAGTGAAAAGCACAAATAGTTTTCTTCATTTTTTTTCGTAAATTTAAAGTGTTATAGTATTTCATGGACTCAAATGTATTATTTAGCGGTATTTTTTATGTATGTGATTAATAGAATCATCATCTTTATTTATGTATATATATATATATATATATATATATATATATGTATATATATATATATATATATATGTATATATATATATATGTATATATATATATATATATATATATGTATATATATATGTATGTATATGTATATATATGTATATATATGTATGTATGTATATCTATATGTATATATGTATGTATATTTCTATGTATGTATTTATATATATATATATATATATATATATATATATAAATATGTATATATAATATGTATATAAAATATAGTGCTCCTAAGCAAAAAGTGGTGATTAATTCAAATGTATTCAGTTTAAAAAAAAAAAAAAAAATCCAGTATCGAATCGGTTAAGGCAGTAGTCAAAAAATATTGAATAGTTTAAATAAGTATGACATTTTTTTTCAGGCAATTTAATGCATTTGAAATCCTTTTTTTAACGCACTAAACAACTACCGTATTTCCTTGAATTGCCGCCGGGGCACTAATGAATTTAAAACCTCTTCTCACTCCTGCGCTTACCAAAGGCATGCGGTACAAGTAAGCATGCACTAATTATTTTAAAACCTCTTCTCACTCTGGCACTTACCAAAGGTATGCAGTAAAAATTTGAGTGTGATGTAAGCTTGGACCTTAAATCCTACTGAATAGCTCTTAATCTTCTTCCCTTTATGCGATTTCAAATTACCGGTATTGAAATCAGCCTCCTCCATTTTGAAAATGATGACAGGGGAAGTGTCACTCGTGATGTCACAAGTTTTACCAGGCGGTAATACTAAGCATGCATTAATTATTTTGGGAAGCGAGTTTGACCCGGCAGTAATTCAAGGCAGGCGCATACTATATTTCCTGCCGCAATTCAAGGAAATAAGGTATGTTAATAAAGTTATTTTTTGCTGTAAGTTGATCTATAGTTACTTTTAAAAACATTTTAATTGACTTTAATGTTAAGGCTAAACTGTACTTATAACATATACTATTTATAGTGGCGGCAGAGAGTTGGGGTGGGGCCGCAAAATGTTTTCATCTTCCCAGGGTTGGGAGTAGCAGAAAATAATTTTTCCCTTCACATAAATGAACATGATCTGTGTGTAATATAACGCATGCAACGTGAAGCATTAAAATAAAATTGGGCTCTGATTTGAGCACCAATGAGCAAAAAAAAACCAAAACGTTTTACCTGCTGTTATACTGCTTTTAAAATACGGTAAGCATTTAATTAAATCATGGTAGCTTTCTTTTCATTGTGAGCATGCACACACACGCACTGATTGCCTTCTGCTGCTGGGATTTTAGCCGTGCTTTGGTAAACAGACTGAGGTGGCGTTGGAGGAAAGTGGGGATTAAAGCGACGTCCACCAACCTTCTATCAACACTTGTCAGGCCCTTCTTTTGACGCTGTAATTAACTTCTGGAATCTCAAGGCGCTTGCAGCGATACACCTTTTACACAAACACAAGCGGGTGCAGGTTCATCATATTCATATTCCAGCTAGGATCCCTGAACCCTCTCAAGGCCGCAGGTTAAAAGGTCCCAACATATGCTCCACTTTCACATTAAAGTCATTCATATCAAGTATAATCATACTTGCCAACCTTGGGACCTCCGATTTCGGGAGCTGGGGGGGAGTGCAGTGGGGGGAGTGGTCGGGGGTGGGGCGGAGGCGTGGTTTGGGGACGTGGTTGGGGCGGTGGCCGTGGTTAAGAGGAGAGTATATTTACAGCCAATTCACTAACTCGAGTATTTCATATATAAATATATATATATATATATATGTATATATATGTATGAAATACTTAACTTTCAGTGAATTCTAGCTATATATATTTATTTTATTATATAAATAAATAAAAGAAATGGTTGAATTTCAGACGGCACCTATCAAATACACAGTAATAAAAACACAGTTGTTCTACTAACTGTAGTGTGCTTGCTGGTTACTAAAAAAACAACAACAACACTTACCTTTCACTATTTGAGTAATTTCACTTCCAACTTTCCAGAAGATGGCGCCAGTATGTGCTTTGCCCTGCCGTCTCTCGCTGTCAGCTCTGTTCGTTTTTGTATTGTGTGCGTCTATTTTCGTCTCTGTCAGCTCGCTGCTTGTGTAAGACCCCCAAACACTGTTGGATCTTTGCCCCTTTCCCACTGATATGATCAACTTCGACGTTGGTTTTTCGACTTCCCAGTCAGCTTTTTCACCTGGCCGGATTCCTGCCCTCCTTTCCCGCCTCGTGGTTCCTCTCCCCGGCCACGTGCGGGCTGTGTGTCGGGCCCCACCTGGATTAGCTGCGCCCTTGGACGTGCTACCCCCCGCCAGGTTCAGTCTTGTTAACGCAAGATCTTTGACAAAAAAAACGTTTATCCTGAAGGATTTCTTCACTTCCCACGGACTTGACTTCCTCCGTGTGACGGAAACATGGCTGAGAGCCGGTGAGTCCGCCCCTCTTAATGAACTTCTGCCTCCGGAGTGTTCCTACTTTAATTCTCCGTAGTCGTCCGGTCGAAAAGGAGGAGGATTAGCAGTCGTTTTTAAAAATGACTTTAAATGCTTCGAACTGTGCATGTTTGAGCTGGAGGGGGCGTGGCTTCCAGCTCCAGCTGAATTTCGGGAGATTTTCGTGAAAAAATTTCTTCCTGGAAGTTTTCAGGAGAGGTGCTGAATTTCGGGAGTCTCCCGGAAAATCCGGGAGGTTTAGCAAGTATGAGTATAATCAATATTATAGTTAATATTTGTGAGATGGAGGCAGGACGTTGATGTGGTTATGAGTAAACTTCAGTGGAGTTGACAGCTCACACTTTTAGCTCGATGTTTAGCATGCTCACACTTCTATTCAGGTTGCAGGAAAGCAGGGCTGGACCAAGCAAATTACTTATACAAGCTTCATGTACATTTGTGTTTACTATTCTTACTACCGGTATCTAAAAACACACAAAGTTATTCATGGAAAAAGTCAAGTATTAATCTAAGTATAATGTAGTACAATTCAAAGTCAAGTGGCATTATTTGTAACCAAAGGTAGATGTGTTTTGCAGTGTAAAATACAGGAGAATGGCACATGCCTATACATTACCAGGAAAAGAAGAAAGAACAAGTCACATGAACAATCAAAAGAGCAGAGTAAAAGTTAGTAAAGGACCGTAAGATAAAACTATCATTATTGCTATGTTTGTTTAGAAGAATAACTGCGGCTGAAACAAATCTGTTCTTATACTGAGATGTTCTGCATCTTGGGACCCTAAGCCTCCGACTAGAGAGGAGGAGCTGGAACTCACCATAAAGAGGGAGGGAGGTTTCTGCTGTAATTTAGTTGGCAATCTGCTGTACCTGTCGAGTGTATATAGGGACTCCAAACTCAGCTGAGGCTAACCAATGAGCCGATTTGACCACCTGATTATTTGGCTTAATCGGTTTCTCTCTTCTGAGGCAGCTCTCCAAACCATGACACCAGACAAAAATATAAAAAACTATTCAATGAAAGCCCGATAAAATAAAATCGTCATGGTTTTGTCAACATAAAGGTATGACAATTTTGTTAGACAGTGAAAACCATTCTTCCAAAAGCACATTGGTGAGGTCACACGCTGATGTTGGTTGAGAAGGCCTGGCTCTTAGTCTCCATTCTAATTCATCCCAAAGGTGTTCTATCGGGTTCAAGTCAGGACTCTGTGCAGGCCAGTCAAGTTCACCCACACCAGACTCTGTTATCCATGTCTTTATGGACCTTGCTTTGTGCACTGGTGCACATTCATGTTGGAAGCGAAAGGGGCCCACTCCAAACTGTTCCCACAAGGTTGGGAGCATGGAATTGTCCAAAATGTTTTGGTATCCTGGAGCATTCAAAGTTCCTTTCATTAGAAATAAGGGGCCAAGCCCAACTCCTGAAAAAAAAGCCCACACGTTAATTCCTCCTCCACACTCGGCACCATGCCGTCCGGAATGTACCGTTCTCCTGGCAACCTCCAAACCTATTCTCGTCCATCAGATTGCCAGATGGAAAAGTGTGATTCATCACTCCCGAGAACGCGTCTCCAGCGTTGCTGTTGTTCCCAATCTTTTCCATTTTCTTATAATAAAGCTAACGGTTGACTTTGGAATATTTAGGAGCGAGGAAATTTCACGACGGATTTGTTGCACAGGTGGCATCCTATGACAGTTTCACGCTGGAAATCACTGAGCTCCTGAGTATATTAGTAGAAACAGTCTCCATGCCTAAGTGTTTGACTTTATACACCTGTGGCCTGACCAAGTGATTAGGACACCTGATTCTGATATTTTGGATGGGTGGCCAAATACTTTTGGCAATATAGTGTATTTATAGGATTGCACAACGTTGACATTTTGTCCCTTTAATAATGGTTCCCTCATAAGTAATTCCTGCCTTCTAAAATCATTAATCATATATTTAGTTTTAAGGTTGTTCACCTGTGGATATGAAGCATCACACCACTTGACAAACTCATTAACAATAGGCCATGTTTTGTCACGATCCGCTGTCCGGATCGTGTGTTGTGTGGACTTTTGACTTTGTTTGAGCACTTCCTTGTTTGTATTTGTCACCATGGTGACTTCATTTGCTCCACCTGCACTGTCTTTCTGACGCACACCTGTTTTTGATTATTGTTTGAGTATTTAAGCCTGCCTGCTACCTGTGTTCGTCCTGGATGTTTTGTTTGCTATTCGCAACAGTCACGTTTGGTATTCTGCTTTTGTATTTACTTTGCTAAGTCCTGTTTTAGCTTCCACGCGCTTGGCACGCGCTACTTTGGACACTTTGAACTCGACTCTTGCTAACCATTAGCATTTAGCTTACCGTGCGTAGTCAGTGCTCGTTTTACCTTTTGTATAATAAACAAGCACCTACCTGCAATCCAGCCATGTCCAAGTCCTGCAGCATCTGGGGGTGACAACTCGCGCATTCAAAATGCGTCCCAAACGTAACAATGTTGGTTCTCATTGACCTGAAGGAGACTGGCAATTACTGTGTCATCTGCTTACTTTAGAATAGTCAGATTTTTAAGTGTTCCGACACATATTGTTGTAGAGCAGGGGTCACCAACGCGGTGCCCGCGGGTACCAGGTAGACCGTAAGGACCAGATGAGTCGCCCGCTGGCCTGTTCTAAAAATAGCTCAAATAGCAGCACTTACCAGTAAACTGCCTCTATATTTTTACATTTTATTTATTTACTAGCAAGCTGGTCTCGCTTTGCTCGACATTTTTAATTCTAAGAAAGACAAAACTCATAGAATTAGAAAATCCAGGAAAATATTTCAAAGACTTGGTCTTCACTTGTTTAAATAAATTCATTTATTTTTTTACTATGTTTCTTATATCTTTCAGAAAGACAATTTTAGAGAAACAATACAACCTTAAAAAGGATTTTCGGATTTTTCAACACATATACCTTTTTACCTTTGAAATTCCTTCCTCTTCTTTCCTGACAATTTAAATCAATGTTCAAGTATTTTTTTTATTGTAAAGAATAATAAATACATTTTAATTTAATTTTTCATTTTAGCTTCTGTTTTTTTGACAAAGAATATTTGTGAAATATTTCTTCAAATTAAAATTCCAAAAAATTATTCTGGCAAATCTAGAAAACCTGTAGAATCAAATTTAAATCTTATTTCAAAGTCCTTTGAATTTCTTTTAAATTTTTTCTTCTGGAAAATCTAGAAGAAATAATGATTTGTCTTTGTTAGAAATATAGCTTGATCCAATTTGTTGTATATTATGACAAAGTGCAGATTGGATTTTAACCTATTTAAAACATGTCATCAAAATTCTAAAATTAATTCTAATCAGGAAAAAATACTAATCATGTTCCATAAAATATTTTTTTAATTTTTTCAAAAAGATTCAAATTAGCTAGCTTTTCACTTGATTTTTTTCGGTTGAATATTGAATTTTAAAAATTTGAAATTGAAGCTAAACTATGTTTTAAAATTTATTATAATTTTTTTCCTGTTTTCTGCTCTTTTAAACCGTTTAATTAAGTGTTTTTTCATCATCTATTCTCTACAAAAAACCTTCAGTAAAAGGAAAAAAAAGAATGACAGACAGAAATACCCATTTTTTACACACACACACACACACACACACACACACACACACACACACACACACACACACACACACACATGTATATATATATATATATATATATAATATATATATATATATATATATATATATATATATATATATATATATGTATATATATATATATATTCATTTATTAAACGTAAATTGAGCAAATTGGCTATTTCTGGCAATTTATTTAAGTGTGTATCAAACTGGTAGCCCTTCGCATTAATCAGTACCCAAGAAGTAGCTCTTGGTTTCAAAAAGGTTGGTGACCCCTGTTGTAGAGAATAAAAAGCATTGGCGAGAGCACTCATCCTTGTGGGGAGCCAGTCCTAATTTTGCCAGGTAAAATTCAGATTATGATAATATTGCCAAAGTGTTTAAGTTTTCTTTTAAAAATGGCGACAGTTATTGAGTAAAATTCTAACTTTTCTCATCATATCGCACAAATGTTTTATGTTTTACGCTTTTGTTATAATACTGCCAAAATTCTCAGTTTTTCTTGGTCAATTGTGACCTTTTTCTTGAGATTTTCCAACTTATTTTTCACAACAAGCTTTTTTGTATTTGCACAATATGTAAATATTAGTAATGTTGTAAATACACATCTTTATATATCGAGAAAGGGTGGTCTTAAAGATGTAGACATTATTCGGAGGTCTCAAGAAGGGAACACATACAAGAGTGTAGTGTGTGCGTGTGTGCGTGTGTGTGTGTGTGTGTGTGCGTGTGTGAGTGTGTGTGTGTGTGTGTGTGTGCATGTGTGATGCTGTGTAACTTTCACATGCATCTACTGTTGCATTTCATGCAAAAAATATAATAATCTATTCATAAAAATGTTAAAGTATTCTCCAATAAATGTAGTGTTCAATTTAGAAGTAAGTGCTTTACAAGTTTATTGAACAATCGTTTACTTTACTTTCAATGAAGCTTTTAAAAAAAGGCACACCTATTATAGAAAATATTGATAATAAGAGTAATCGGCAGAAAAAAGAGCTTTAGTGAGTAAGAAGCTCAGTAGAACGATAAAGTCGCTCCGTGTCAGCTTGTTAGAATCCAATTAAATCCCGAGTAAATATGAAATATATTTGACTTTTTTCCCCACAGTGAATGATGCAATGATTTTCTATTTTTTGTGTGTGTGGTCCAAAGATTATTGTTCATTTGACATGTCAGTCTTATTAACCTTTGACTCCTGTCTCTCTGGCGAGACTGAATAAGTTTCTTTGCAGCACAGAGATAAGTTTGCTCAAACCCTGTCATGACTTAAAAGTTGTTGTCGCACGTACGCCTCGTCCTATCATTAACCTGGATTAGCCTGGCGCAGAGGGAGGTCAAAGGTCACGTGATGAGTGAACTTCTGAAATGAAAACGTATTTCTTCTCCCTGGCATCTGCTGTCCCGTAATCTTTTCACTTTTCCATGGAAGGGTGTTGTTTTGATTTGTTCACACCATTTCTGGCCTGACAAAAGTCAAGTTGCAGAAGAAGCTGCCAGTTGACCACTTAATGTTTCTGATGAAGCTCGTGCGACGTCAGTAATTGATGCTCTGCAGCAGGAGAGGACGGCAAAGCAGCCATGAAATTGTACAGGGATCAGATTCTAAATCCAAACGAATGGAGGATCTGAGGGAGAGCAAGGTGCCTGGCAGCTTGGGATGGATGGATTAGTGCTCACTCAGCACATGAAGGACGGTAAAGAACACCTTTTTACTCTTTAGCTAACCTTGTATTCCATTAGACTCCACCATGCAGATGTTGCTGTAATCCACCACAAGCAGCAGGAGATACATCTAAAACTTGCATGATGATGTCAGAGAGGTTCTTTCATGGAGGGTTCCACCTGAAGTACAGCATCCTGGGGCTCTAAACTAAATCAATCAATCAATCAATCAATCAATCAATCAATCAATCAAAGTTTATTTATACAGCCCTTAATCACAAGTGTCTCAAAGGGCTGCACAAGACGCAACGACATCCTCGGCTCACACAGGGCATGAAAAAAGTCAACCCAAAAGAGTATTTGTGTCTTTTAATGCAACCAAACAACATGGATTTGCATCATTTTGTAACGCAAATGTGACCCTCCAACAAAAAATATTTGGAACCAAAAAAAGGTTTGCAACTTAAAAAAATATATATATTTGCACCCTCCTCCCACCCGCCCCTAAAAAATGGCCTGTAAACTAGATAAACGATTTGTAACAAAACAATATTTCCATCCATCCATTTTCTACTGCTTATTCCCTTTGGGGTCACGGGGGGCGCTGGTGCCTATCTAAGCTACAATCGGGCGGAAGGCGGGGTACACCAAAGATTTTCAAAAATGTGTAACCCGAAAACAATTTGCAACCCCCCAAAAAAAGATTTGCAAACGCAAAAAACAAAGCAAAACAAATTGCAAATCCCACAAAAAAAAAAAATGTTTTGCAACTAAAAAAATGATTTGAAAACCCCCCACCCCCTTCCAAAATGACCTGTAATGGAAAAAAAACAAATTGTAACAAAAAAAAGATTTGCAACCCCCCAAAAAATTGCAACAAAAAATGATTTTCTACCCCCAAAAATATGTTTAACCAAAAAATATTTGTAATCCAAAACATGTTTTTGCAGCCAAACAAAAGATATGTAACCAAAAACAAAATGCAACCAAAAAACAATTTGCAATCAAAAAACAAAAAAAGATTTTCAGCAGAAAAAAAGATACGTACAACAAGAAAATTTGCACCCCCAAAAATGATTTGTAACCAAAAATGTATTTTTCATAAAAAATATTTGTAACCACAAAAAATATTTGCTACCAAAATAAATAAATTATTACCCAAAAACAATGTACAACCCCCCAATAAAGATTTGCAAGCACAAAAAAACGAACAAAACGAATTGCAAACCCCAACCAAAAATGTGTAAAAATAAAATGATTTGCAACAGAATTTTATTTTTTTTAACCCATTCACCACGCCAGATCCTGCTACCGGTCGATGCGATACCGGTCAGTCGATCTCCAGCCAGGCATTAAAAAATAGACCTAAAAATTCAACAATCAACAATCTTCACCAAGATGTGACTTTCATCACTTTATTGACATTCACGGCACCCGAGGGTCTTCTGAGATGACGCTCGCTGCTGCGAGATCATTATTAAGAAAAAATGACCGACAGGAAGGCGAGAAACCCTTTTTATTTCAACAGACTCTTGTCACCGTACCTGCCATCAAAACTCTTAAGACCGACTGCACTGTTGCTGTCTTCACAATAAAAGCCCTGCTTCATCCTGCCTGCACTAACAAAATAAGAGTCTCAGAAAGCTGGTGTGCACAAGCTAGGGAGCTACAGAGTTTGCCGCCAATGTATTTCTTGTAAAGTGTGTAAAAACGAGTATGGAGGCTGGACAAATAAGATGCCAAAAACCAAGCAATTCCATGTGGTATTTGACAGAAAGGAGGACTTTTTTTCTCCTCCATTTGAAAATATGGACGTTATCAGCACTACTGTCTGATTCCAATCATGCAAGTCATCAGAATCAGGTAATACACCAACTTATATTCTTGTCTTCAGGAAATACATTTATTTATATGTGTTAAAAAGGGCTTTACGATGGGAGAGGGGTTAGTGCGTCTGCCTCACAATACGAATAGTCAGGGTTCGATCCCGGGCTCGGGATCTTTCTGTGTGGAGTTTGCACACCTGGGGATAGGTTGACTGGCAACACTAAATTGGTCCTAGTGTGTGAATGTGAGTGTGAATGTTGTCTGTCTGTCTGTGTTGGCCCTGCGATGAGGTGGTGACTTGTCCTGGGTGTACGCCGCCTTCCGCCCGATTGTAGCTGAGATAGGCACCAGTGCCCCCCGTGACTCCTAAGGGAATAAGCGGTACAAAATGGATGGATGGATGGATTTGTCTGCGATGAGGGTGGCGACTTGTCCAGGGTGTACTCCGCCTTCCGCCTGATTGTAGCTGAGATAGGCGCCAGCGCCCCCGGCAACTCCAAAAGGGAATAAGCGGTACAAAATGGATGGATGGATGGATTTGTCTGTGATGAGGTGGCGACTTGTCCAGGGTGTACTCCGCCTTCCGCCCGATTGTAGCTGAGATAGGCGCCAGCGTCCCCCGCAACCCCAAAAGGGAATAAGCGGTAGAAAATGGATGGATGGATGGAAGTGTTAAACATGCTTGTATTATCATTAAACACATTTAATTTGTTAACAAAAACATCTGTTTCATAAATAAATAAATATAAATTATATATATGAACGAGGTAAATCCCTTCGACTTGGTCAATTGAAAATAAAAAGTGTGGGCACCCCTGCATTACGCCAACTAATGGTGGGGAGTCTCGTCACCCAAATTGTTGCTCCAACCTAAAACAGAACAATAAGCTGAGACATTGTATAAAACTCGTCTATTGGGTCACTTGGAGGCACAATTTTAATTTCACTATTGTCCGGCAAAACAGGACAAATAGAAATCAACACGGGTTGTAAAACTCACAGGAAGTCATTTGTCATGTCATTTTTGTCACCACACTAACGCTTCTGTGATCTTGAGTGTCACCAAGGAAAAGGAAGTGAAATCAAGTCAAAAAGCTTCCCTGCTCATTTTCTTCTCATGTTAGCATCTGCTAGCAAAAAAGTCATTTTAATTCGGTATTAGTATTGTCCCGATTCCAAAATTATTTTGATACTTTTCGATACTTTTTTTAAATAAAGGGGACCACAAAAAATTGCATTATTGGCTATATTTTAACAAAAAACCTTAGGGTGCATTAAACATATGTTTTGTATTGCAAGTTTCTCCTTAAATAAAATAGTGAACATACAAGACAACTTGTCTTTTATTAGTAAGCAAACAAAGGCTCCTAATTTAGCAGCTGACATATGCAGTAACACAGTGTGTCATTTTCCATTCTATTATTTTGCCAACATTATTAAGGACAAGTGGCAGAAAATTAATTATTAATCTACTAGTTCATTTACCGTTAATATCTGCTTACTTTCTCTTTTAACATGTTCCATCTACACTTCTTTTAAAATGTATTAATCACTTATTCTTCTGTTGTTTGATAGTTTACATTAGTTTTGGATGATATCACAAACTTGGGTATCAATCCGATACCAAGTAGTGACAGAATCATATGTTGGTCATATTCAAAGTCCTCATGTGTCCTGAATTGGTAAACATAAAAAAGAAGATGTTGTGATGCCAATAAATATTGACGTAATCATAGTGGTATCGACTAGATATGGCCTAGTGTTTGGAGCAGGGGTGGGCAAACTTTTTGCCAGGAGGGCCACATTGGGCTCTAAGATTTGACTGGGGGGCCGGGCCAGGAACAAATGGATGGAGTGTTTGTGTGAAATAATATAAATTACATGTAAAAGCCATTACGTGAGATGATTTGGCCTACAGACATGTAGCATATCATGAGTACACAGCAAGACTCACTGTACTTTTTTTTTTTTCAAATGCATTAATTTCATTTGATTAAGAATAAACACAGTAGAGAAATTCACAGTATACATTTGATTTACTTGAATTATTTACATTTGATTATGACAGAATAACAGCAGAGAAACTCACAGTTTCAGTGGGAACAGTGTTGTTGATCCCCCTTTTTGCCAATGCATCAAAGTCTGGAGTGAGTTTGGTTGTGGCAATTCTCAGGATAGCTCATAGATGCTGGTCAACCAACCTGGGTCTGTGATGGGATTTGTTGATGTTCATGACGCTGAATGTCTGCTCACAGACGTAGGTCGAGCAGACATTCTGTAGCAAAGTGGCGGCTGATATTGTACTCTTTGTAAACCGCGACAGTCTCTTGGCATACCAGACACACAACCTTTGATCGGACTTCAGTGAAAAAATATTTCGTTGTCCACTTTTCATTAAATACTCGGCACTCACTGTCCTTTTTTCTTTGCTTTGAAAAGCTCATTTTTACAGAGGGGCTTACAGGACAAAGCTAAAGAGAAGAAGGGAGTAATATCCCACAGGCCAAAAAGGTCAATGAGCGCCATGTAGTGGGGATACGCGGTGTTACTGGGATATAGTGAAATGAACGAGGTTTACCGACGATAATAATATGAAATGTAATTTAATAATATAATTTAATGGGTGGCTCCTCCTTAATGATAGTCAAGCGCTGAAAACGCATACGGGAGGCAGATGCCTTAACATTGATTAAGAGTTTTTTTTAAATAATTTGGACAAGTTCCGCGGGCAGGATTAAAACGTTCAACGGATACGGCCCGCGGGCTGTAGTTTGCCAATGTCTGGGTTAGATTGTCCGCCCTGAGATCGGTAGGTTGTGAGTTCAAATCCCGGCCGAGTCATACCAAAGACTATAAAAATGGGACTCATTACCTCCCTGCTTGGCACTCAGCATCAAGGGTTAGAATTGGGGGTTAAATCACCAAAAGGATTCCCAGGCGCGGCACCGCTGCTGCCCGCTGCTCCCCTCACCTCCCAGGGGGTGATCAAGGAGATGGGTCGAATGCAGAAGACAAATTTCACGACACCAAGTGTGTGTGAGACAATCACTGGTACTTAAACTTTAACTTTAGATACGCCCTCTGTACTTGATATCATTACAGTGGATGTCAGGTGTAGATCCACCCATGGCGTTTGTTTAAATTTTGACGCGGGCGTTAGAAGGTGTGAAGTGACATATGTTTAGCTATTCCTCATCCTGCAGGGATGATACTAGTAAGAAGATTACTTTATTTGTCGCCATGGAGGGATTATTTATTTAGAAGTAAGGGGGGGTGGCAGACCGGTACTTTTCAAAGGCGGTGTAGTACAAAATATGATTAATTAGTTTTTTGTTTTTTTTAATTTAGCCTTTATTTAACCAGGTAAAATCCCATTGAGATCAAAGATCTCTTTTCCAAGGGAGACCAGGCCAAGAGGGCAGCAGCAAGGTTACATTAAAAAAACAGTAAATAACACATAAAACATCACATTTACAACATTAAAACTTGCTCATATGACACATGTGCATACAGACAAGGTAGACTGCAATCCTTTCACAGAAGCTTGAAACTCATTTAATATAACAAGGGTTTGAAGTTGAATATTCGATTGTAGGTTATTCCAAGCCTTCGGTGCTAAAAACCTAAATGCTTTCTTGCCCATTTCAGTTTTTACTTTGGGGATGACAAATTGAAGAACATTCATCAGGGGTACCTCTTGATTGGTTCCGTTCTTACCTTTACGGAAGGCAACAATGTGTATCCGTCAATGATCACAACTCACCCTGTATGACCATTAATTATGGGGTTCCCCGGGGATCCATCTTGGGGCCTCTCCTTTTTATCCCATACATAAATGATTTCGTAAACTCCTCCGAAACTTTTCATAAAATAATTTTTGCTAATGATACAAATCTGTTTACCTCACACAGGAGCCTACACAGTCTACAAGAAACTGTCAATTCAGAGCTTGTGAAAGTGGATTCCTGGTTCAAATGCAATAAGCTCTCACTTAATGTAAATAAAACAAATTTTATTCTATTTTGTTCTAATAAAAAACAGACAAATACTGAGCACTGCCATATCAACATCAATGGGCAGGAAATACAGAGAGTATACTCCACAAAATTCCTGGGGGTCATCATTGACGAATACCTCAATTTCAAATGTCACATTAGCCATCTGTTAAACAAATTATCCAAATATGTTGGCCTGTTCTTTCATCTTTGTCAATATCTTCTTCTTTATGCGCTACTTACCTTATACAAAACTCTCTTTGAACCTCATCTAAACTACTGTAATATCATCTGGTGTAACACCTTCCCTACCTACCTTCACAAATTAGAATCCATGCAAAAGAAAATTATACAGGCCCTGTCATGGTCCAAGTTTAATGCCCCCACTCGTCATCTATTTCATAAATATCATCTCTTAAGACTGACAGAGTTCAATATTTATCAAAATGCTTGTTTAACCTATCAAGTCATTCACAGGCTGAATCTTAGGCTCTGTAGCTTGGTTCCTACCTACCATCCCCAGCATGCCCACAACACTCGTAACTTAGATCTGATATCAGGTAAACATTGTTTTCTGGCTTGTACCGCTCGAAGTGTCGTATGCAGGGGACCAAAGATTTGGAACCAGCTTAATGAGAGCCTCAAGATGCTGTATCCATACTCCAACTTCAAAACGAAACTGAAAACTTACCTATCAACCACCTATCTTTAATGCCCCATGTGGAGTAGACTACTGTTGGGTTTTGCATGGTTGAATGAATGTATGTATGTATGTATGTATGTATGTGTATGCTTGCTTTAGTACTATTATCTTGTGTTTATTATATAGCTTTGTTATTGTTTTGTTTTTGTTTTTTGTTGTTGTGCTTGCTACCATGTTTCATCTTTCCATATATATACTGTCCTCTGGACCCCCTGTCAAAAGCTTCTTTTAGCTTATTTTGGGGACCCTTTCACGTACCAACATCTTTAAATGATGACATTTCACCACTACTGTAATTGTTATATGGTATTGTGAATAAACTTGAAACTTGAAACATTGAACGCGGACTGTGACTTCCTTGTTTTTTTGTTAAAAGACAAGATAGATAAGATGGAGTGATACAAAGAATGGTTTTGTAGATGAAAACATACCAATGATTGAGGCGTCGAGCACATAAAGATGTCCAGTTAACCATTGAGTATAAGACACAACGGTGAGTAAGGGGAGTGCAGTTGGTGATGAATCTCAGTGCCCCCGTGGTATACACTATCCAGCTTGTGGAGACAACCAGCAGTTCATGTACAACACATCTCCATAGTCAATAACAGGTAAAAAGGTTATTTCCACCAATTTCTGTTTCACAGTAAAAGAAAAGCGAGACTTGTTTCTATAATAAAATAGAAGAAGATACTAACATAAGGATTCATTAGAATCGCGGTACTATACTATTACTGGTATACCGTACAACCCAGTTCCGTATGGCTTTCTATTCCTCTCTTCACGCATCATAACAAAGTCTAAAATATGAGACGTTGTTTCAAACGCCGCAAAGGCCAAGAAAATGAAGATGCGAACTGCGAGGGGCTTGACTGCTCATTTTATGCTTGAATAAGCCGCCGATGTCACTTTGTGCTGCAGGTTTACGCCACATGAGCAGCAGGTCATCTTCTCATCTTATTGTGTCTGTCGGAGGGCGGACACTCATCAGGATTCTCACGGTGTCCGCCTGCGAATCAGACGAGGGAATTGACTGTCAATCTAATTAATAAACTCGTTCCTCCGGTCCGATCAATAAGCACAGTGCTCGGTGTCAAATTGATCCGCTAATTTCCTGTGTGATGGCCACAACTGGACTGAAGATGTCGCATCAAACCACATTATCCACTTTATCTGCTCTAGTCGCTTCTGTGGTAAGAAACGCACCATCTCTCTTTCCTGTGATCATTTCAGGACAAATATCTACATTTCCTTTATCTTCCAGACATTGTTCTCCAATGCAGTATTTGCAAGTACTTCCACCTGATTTTAAACACTTCTCCTCTGCTTTGCATCCCAACTCATTTTTAATCCAAAGTCTTCATTTCAAAATCCCATGATAAATCCCACCATTAGTTTCTCGTTTATCTGCAGTCCAGTCAGCAGCAGACGCTCGGCATCCTGTCATCAGTCTGCCAGCTTTGACAGCGCACATATTCCGCTATTAGTCACTCCGACTTACAGACCGTGAATAATATCGCAACAGAAACAAAAGCTTAAAAGTAGTCCGTTGTCTGTGTTGTCATGTTGCACCGTGTGGTGCACTCAGGTGGAGCCGAGAAGACGCTCACTGCTGGCATGCAAAATGAATGCAGGGGATTTGACACGACTCAAAAATAAGTTTATTATGGCGGCATAAATATTACAAATGTCTTAGATCAGGGGGGTCAAACTCGTTTTCATTGAGAGCCACATCGCAGTTACGGCTGCCATCAAAGGGACGCATTTCACAGTGAATCATTTACGAATTTGCCTATGCATTTTATTATTACAATTTTTTTGTAGATAGACTAAAAAAATTTTTTAAAAATCCTGTATACTTCATTTAAATTCTGGTCACCATTTTTAATAAACATTAACAACAACCATAAATTTTAGATTTAAAAAAAATATTATAGTAAAAACAGCGTTTTTTTTCATTTGAATAAGCTGTAAAAAAAACCGTATCTATTGTCCTTTTGCACGATACAATTTTGATGGATAACTTGCTTTGAAACCATGAGTTATTTTTATTTTCCATCCATCAATTTTTTTACCGCCTGTCCCCTTCGGGGCCACGGGGGGTACTGGAGCCTATCTCAGCTGCATTCGGGCAGAAGGAGATGTACCATGTCGCCACCTCATCGCAGGGCCAACACAGGTAGACAGACAACATTCACACTCACATTCACACATTTTAACAAATAAAAATGTGTGTGGAGACTTTGGTAACATATTATTTGCTGCAATATTGCATAGTATCATTTACAAGGTAGGCAATTGCATGCAGTGTATGTATATATATATATATATATATATATATATATATATATATATATATATATATATATATATATATATATATATATATATATATATCCATCCATCCATTTTCTACCACTTATTCTCTTTGGCGTCGCGGGGGGCGCTGGTGCCTATCTCATATATATGTATATATATATATATATATATGTGTGTGTATATATATATATGTGTATATATATATGTATGTATGTATATATATATATATATATATATATATATGTATATATATGTATATATATATATATAAATATATATTTTTTTTTTCAAAATGGAAAGAACAAATACATTTAGTATGAAAAGATAAGGTACTTCATTAATGCATATTTTTCTAGGTGTTAGCGGGCCATATAAAATGATGTGATGGGCCAGATAGGGCCCACGGGCCTTGAGTTTGAAACCTGTGTCCTAGAAACTTAACTAAGATGTTGGCAGCACAGTCAGGAACTCGAGGGTTCAAGTCCTGTTGAAATATCTGCTTGGAGTTTGCATGTTCTCTCTGGTATTGTAAGGCGCCCTGTTGTCTCATGGTACTTGGCACCCCCCGCCCCCATAGTCCAAAAACAATAACAACATCCTACATTTGCTGTTAATTGTATAATAAAAGCATACATGTTATGTTTTTCCATAATAATGTAATGTTATGTTGATTGTATAATACTTTTTTCATTATTGTTTTTTGTTTTCATGAAATTCCTGTTTGCACTCTTATTATTTTAATCACACTACAATTGTGGATATGTTTGGTGGTTAGTTTACACCTGTTGTGGGCGCTGTCCTCCTCACCTGTTCCTGATTGGTCTGTCTCTAATTGCCAATCAGGCGGGTGAATGTGTAACAAAAACATGCGTGTAATGTTAAATGTACAATACAAACATGCATGTTATGTTAAATGTAGAATAAAACATGCAAGTTATGTTAAATGTATAATAAAAACATGAAAGCTATGTTAAATATATCATAAAAACATGCATATTATGTTAAATGTATAATAAAATCAGGCATCCATCCATTCATTTGCTACCGCTTATTCCCTTTTGGGGTCGCGGGGGTGCTGGCGCCTATCTTAGCTGCAGTCGGGCGGAAGGCGGGGTACACCCTGGACAAGTTGCCACCTCATCACAGGGCCAACACAGATAGACAGACAACATTCACACTCACATTCACACACTAGGGCCAATTTAGTGTTGCCAATCAACCTATCCCCAGGTGCATGTCTTTGGAAGTGGGAGGAAGCCGGAGTACCCGGAGGGAACCCACGCATTCACGGGGAGGACATGCAAACTCCACACAGAAAGATCCCGAGCCTGGATTTGAACCCAGAACTGCAGGCATGTTATGTTAAATATATAATAAAAACATGCATGTTATGTTAATTGTAGAATAAAACATGCATGTTATGTTAAATGTATAATAAAATCAGGCATGGTATATTAAATATATAATAAAAACATGCATGTTATGTTAATTGTAGAATAAAACATGCTTGTTATGTTAAATGTATAATCAAATCATGCATGTTATGTTAATTGTAGAATAAAACATGCATGTTATGTTAAATGTATGATAAAATCAGGCATGGTATATTAAATATATAATAAAACATGCATGTTATGTTAATTGTAGAATAAAACATGCTTGTTATGTTAAATGTATAATAAAATAATGCATTTTATGTTAATTGTAGAATAAAAACATCCATGTTATGTTAAATGTATAATAAAAACATGCATGTTATTTTAAATGTATTATAAAAACATGCATGGTATTTTAAATGTAGAATAAAAAATGTGAGTAATGTTAATTGTACAATATAAACATGCATGTTATGTTAAATGTATAATAAAATCAGGCATGTTATGTTAAATATATAATAAAAACATGCATGTTATGTTAATTGTAGAATAAAACGTGCATGTTATGTTAAATGTAAATAGAATTATGCATATTATGTTAATTGTAGAATAAAAACATGCATGTTATGGCAAATGTGAAACAAAACCATGCATGTTATGTTAAATGTATAATAAAATCATGCATGTTATTTTAAATGTAAAATAAAAAAATGCATGTTATGTTAATTGTACAATAAAAATATTCATGTTATGCTAAATGTAAAACAAAAACGTGTCATGTTAAATATAAAATAAAAACATGCATGTTATTTTAAATATAGAATTAAAAAAAAATAGGAATGTCGCAATTCGTTTCAACAGCAATTCGATTCAGAACTTGTGGTTGCCTATACAATATGGTTTTTTAAAGCGATACGTTCCGAAACGATTCCGTGACTTGAAATCGATATAGTAACTTTTTAGCAAAACAAATCAAGCAGTATGACTCGGAAATAAATACTGGATACTGGACACTTCAGGTCAAGTTTCCTATACTCCTTTTATTTCTTGTAAGGGATTTATGGATTAAAAACAAGCAAGCAAACAACAATCAATGGCCAATGCATTTACATCTTATTTTTATAAAGTGCAACCAACACTTTAGGTTGAATTAACAAGAGCAAACCTTTTCTGCTCACATTTTCAGCATTCAAGCAATTTTCGATAAAAGTACAGTAAGCAACATTTTACCAGTAGATTTACCTGCGAAATAAAGATCCCCAACCTGGACATACTGTATCCATACTTGCCAACCCTCTTGATTTTCCCAGGAGACTCCCGAATTTCAGTGCTCCTCCCAAAAATCTCCTGGGGAAACCATTCTCCCGAATTTCTCCCAATTTCCACCCGGATAACGGTATTGGGGGCGTGCCTTAAATCCAATCCAATCCACTTTATTTATATAGCACATTTAAACAACAATAACATTTCCAAAGTGCTGCACAGCCATGTTAAAAACAATATTAAAAAAACAATATTATGCTCCACCAATGACTGAATAAAAAAAAAAAAAAAAAATAAATATAAAACCAATATAAAAAAATATATATAAAAACAAATATGATTAAAAACAATTTTAAAGGGTAAAATTAACTAAAACAGTAAAATAGAAATCAAAATGTATAAAAAAAACAGAGGACAACAGAGGACTGAGGACCACACAACTCACGTAGTGTTAAAAGCCAAAGAATAAAAGTGGGTCTTAAGACGAGACTTAAAACACTCCACTGTGGAAGCAGTTTGAACATGGAGGGGCAGAGTGTTCCAGAGCTTAGGGCCGACCACAGAGAAGGCCCTGTCTCCCCTGGTCTTAAATCTGGTCTTGGGCACCACGAGCTGGAACTGGCTCTCGGACCTCAGAGCGCGAGCAGGAATGTAAATTTAGATGAGGTCAGCGATATATTGAGGTGCCAGTCCATGTAAAGATTTAAAAACAAACAGCAATTTTTCAAAATAAATTCTTAAATGAACAGGGAGCCAGTGCAAACTCTGAAGAATTATGGTTATATGCTGACGTTTCCTGGCCCCTGTTAAAAGCCGTGCTGCCGCGTTCTGGACTAACTGCAACCGGGAGAGAGCTTTTTGGCTGATGCCAGCATAAAGTGCATTGCAGTAGTCCAGGCGACTTGAAATAAAAGCATGCACGGCTTGTTCAAAAAGGTTAAAAGATAAAAACGGTTTAACCTTTACTAAAAGACGAAGGTGATAAAAACACGATTTTAAAACGCCATTGACTTGTTTGTCTAGTTTAAAATCGCTGTCTATAGTGACGCCAAGGCTGGTGACTTTGGGACGCACATCATTTTGCAATGGTCCCAAGTCAGTGAGGGCCGGACCAAAAACTAAAATTTCAGTTTTTCCCTCATTCATTACTAAAAAATTCTGGGCTAACCAAGCCTTGACGTCTCATAGCATCATCTACAACCAATCGTCACGTCCCCTTTTCCTCCACTCAAACAGTCACATGATACATGGGGCTTTTCACACACTTAATTGGATGCAAGGCATACTTGATCAACAGCCATACAGGTCACGCTGAGGGTGGCCGTATACCCAACTTTAATACTGTTACAAATATGCGCCAAACAAGAATGACAAACACATTTCAGGAGAATATCCGCACCTTAACACAACATGAACCCAACAGAACAAATACCCAGAACCCCTTGCACCACTAACTCTTCCGGGACACTACAATATACACCCCCGCTACCATCAAACTCCGCCCACCTCCCGAATTCGGAGGTCTCAAGGTGGGCAAGTATGATTGTATCTGTTCTCTGCCTGGCTATGCCGATGACAGTGTGCCAGGTGTGTGAGTATGTATTCTGCCTCGTCCTTGTTGATGGTGTTGGTCCCATGCGTCCTAAATTTCATAACATCCTTGATCCATCTCTTGTATTTATTTCTTCCTCGTCTAATGACTTTTCCTTGGCTGCCCGTTGTTTTGTTCCGTAAGTCAGTGCATTGTCGTAACTTGCTCCGCTGTCACTTCTGCTTTGTCGGTCGTGTCTTTTGTGGCGTAAAGTTGTGTTACGGCTTTATCGTATTGTGTTGTGTCGTCTGTCTTTGGCTTTTGCAATCATGCTGTAGCTGAAAGTTTTTGTGTTGGAATTTTTTATTTTGTCTTGTGGCGTTTGCGCTTGTTATGACGTTTCTCGACCACCGTAGCTATTCGCCATTTTCGTTCTGATGACGCCACAGACGGGAAAATAGACTTAACGTTTCAAATCTTTATTATTAAAACGGCTAAACTTCATATGTCGTTCTTAAATCCGATATCCATCCATCCAATATTTTCCTTTTTATAATGTTGATTAAATCGATCGTTTCTCTTTTAAAATGATCTTGGATCGATACGTATATTCCACTTGCCAAGCACAGATCGATATAGTTTAAATTTAGGAAAGTAAATCAATCCAACAATGTATCGTTCAATCATTACACCCCTAATAACGTGTTATTTTATCATGCAATTAACATAAGATGCATGTTGTATTATACGATTAACACAACATGCATGTTTTATTATTCAATTTAAATAACATTTACTTTATCATACAATTAACCTGACAAGTATGTTTTTACTATATGATTAAGATGACATTTATGTTTTTATCATAAAATAGAAAAAAACATGTAAGTTCTTATTTTACAATTAAAACATTTTGCATGTTTTATTAGACAGTTTTATTAATTTATGTTTTTACTAGGGGTGTAACTGTGACGATCTGTCACTTCATTTCTATATGTTTCCTTGTTTGATGTTTATTTCCTGTCAGCGCTCTCATTTTTGTTGCTTTTCTTGCATGTCTCTTTCAGCGCTCGTTTCCCTCACCTGTCCCTGATTGGTAGCCGAGCACACCTGGTTGCAGTTGCCAATCAGGGCGGCTATTAATTCCTGTCTCGCCTTTTCCTCAGTGCTCGAGGATAGTTACAATGTCTTGGACCGCCGTATGCATGACTGATTCTCCTTATTTGTGAGTATTAAATGACTCTTACCTGCATTTTGATCTCCTGGTTCCTGCATCTTGGGGTCACAACTGCCGCAGTCATGCGAGTTCCTGACTGTAACGATAGATCGATATGTCAATAGACCGATTTATATTCTTAAATTTTAAACATATTGATCTGTGCTCAGCAAGTCTGCCTTCCGGAAGATAGGTATCGATCACATATAGTTTTAAAAGGGAATCGGTCGATTTTATCGATACTAAAAAAAAGGAAAATATTGGATTCAAGCACAGCAGAATTTTTATGAAGTTTAGCACTTTTAGGAATAAAGATTTTAAACATTAAGTCTATTTGCCTGTCAGTGTCATCAAAACAAAAATGGCGGATAGCTACGGTGGTCGAGAAAGGTCATGACGAATGCAAACGCCACAAGGCAATATCATTAATTACAACACAACTTCTAGCTACAGCATGATTGCAAAAGCCACAGTAAAAACAGACAAAACAACGCAATGATAAATCCGTAACACAACTTAAAGCCACAAAAGGACAAAACAGAAGTAACAGTGGAGCAATTTACGGTGATGCACTGACTTAAGGAACACAACAACAACTGGCAGCCAAGGAAAAGTCTTTGGATGAGAAATAAATAAATAGAAGAAATGCGTAAAGGAGATTATAGAAATTAGGAAGCGAGGGACCAACACCATTAACAGGAATGAAGGGGCATAAATGCTTCTGTACACCTGGGACCCTGTCCTTCATCGGCTTGCAAAGCGGAGAACAGATACTGTACAGCAGGGGTCGCCAACCTTTTTAAAACCAAGAGCTACTTCTTGAGTACTGTTTAATGCGAAGGGCTACCAGTTTGATACACACTTAAATAAATCGCCAAAAATAGCCAATTTGCTCAATTTACCTTTAATATATATATATATATGTATATGTATATATATATATATATATATATATATATATATATATATATATATATATATATATATATATACACACACACATCTTTCATCCTAGCCTCTGGTGAGGGCGGTCGCATTCTCCGTTCCCTCCTTCCCTGCTTGCTCTCTTTGTCTTTGTCCTTGTCTGAACTTTTTAAAAGCCTCTTTCTTTGCGCTGTCCTCTAATCCAGATTTCAATATGAATATGATCAGCTGGACTCTTGACGCTATTGACACAGTCTTTTCGACAAGAAAAAGAGGTTCGGGGGAGCCTGGCTGCCCTGATGGAAACATCGCTGCGGGTTACGTGAGGGACTCCTGGAACTCATGGAGGATCATGTGCCTCTCAGCTCTTTCCATCGAGGACGTCGAAGACATCTACCTATTTGGAGCTGTGATCACGGGGCACTTGCTGATTGGGCTGGGCATTGCTCTCGTGTATCGACAAATTCGGAAGACGATGGCAGCCACTCAAGGAGCCCAACGGCTGTTCAACGCAATGGAAGGATTGGGTCGGGCTGTGGGAACACAGACTTGTGCGATTTCTGAGTTGAATCGCAAAATGGATCTCATCTTGGAAAAGTTTGCAGAGAAGGAATAATTAATTGGAACTAAAAGAGGTCCAGCATGGACAAGCAGAGAAGACAAGTCAATATTTTGTCTTCTCGAAAGAAAACAAATTTTTATCTACGATTTGGACTCCCTGAATGGCCTTGCCATGGAGCAGGCTGTTCTGAAGAAAATCTCCCGAAGACTCCTCAAAGATAGACACTTTTGACCTTCCTTTTTGTCAACATCTGTAGCTGAAATTTATCGGCCTCAGCCATACAAAAACACTTCACCTCTCCCGAGTTAATTGGGCATATACGCACACACATGACCCCGACCTTTAAATCAACACCCTCACCACCGCTTATCTCCTATGGGGTTGTGAAAAGGCTGAGCGGCGCTACAGAGTGAACAGCGGGCCTGCGCAAACCCACCCCTCCCTCTGTTGCAAGTTGGTGTGATATATGTATGTTTAATGTGTGCCATGCTATGTGAGGTTTTTTCCTTGGACTCAGACTCGACCTCTGCTGAGGGTCTAGCCTTGGACTGATATTTTTTTACTCCCCCCCCTTTCTTAATATCACCCTTTTCTTATCTTTTTAAGGAGCGCTGTAACCGGCTGATCCGTCGGCGGTCTTGTCTTGCCCCCCCCCCCCTGTAACGTGTGTCTGCTCTTAGCGGGACTGTGCCGAAAATGTAATTTCAGTTCTGATGTGTCTTGTACATGTGGGAACGGACAAATAAAAATGATTATGATTCTGATGTATATATATAAGATAAAAAATGGGTATTTCTGTTTTTCAATCCGTCGTACATTTTTTTTCCTTTTACGGAAGGTTTTTCATAGAAAATACAAGATGAAAAAAAACACTTAACTGAACGGTTTAAAAGAGGAGAAAACAGGAAAAAAATAAATGTAAATTTTTAAACATAGTTTATCTTCAATTTCGACTCTTCGAAATTCAAAATTCAACCAAAAAAAAGAAGAGAAAAACTAGCTAATTCGAGTCTTTTAGAAAAATATTTAAAAAATAATTTATGGAACATCATTAGTAATTTTTCCTGAGTAAGATTAATTTTTTTAATTTGATGACATGTTTTAAATAGGTTAAAATCCAATCTGCATTTTGTTAGAATACATAACATATTGGACCAAGCTATATTTCTAACAGACAAATCATTGTTTCTTCTAGATTTGCCATAACAAAAATTTTAAAAGAAATTCAAAACACAAATTTAAATTTAATTCTAAAGATTTTCTAGATTTGCCGCAATAACTTTTTTGAATTTTAATCATAATAAGTTTGATGAAATATTTCACAAATATTCTTCGTCAAAAAAACAGAAGCTAAAATGAAAAATTAAATTAAAATGTATTATTCTTTACAATAAAAAAAAATAATTTACCTGAACATTGATTTAAATTGTCAGGAAAGAAGAGGAAGGAATTTAAAAGATAAAAAGGTATATGTGTTTAAAAATCCTAAAATAATTTTTAAGGTTGTATTTTTTCTCTAAAATTGTCTTTCTGAAAGTTATAAGAAGCAAAGTGAAAAAATAAATGAATTTATTTTAACAAGTGAAGACCAAGTCTTTAAAATATTTTCTTGGATTTTCAAATTCTATTTGAGTTTTGTCTCTCTTAGAATCAAAAATGTCGAGCAAAGCGAGACCAGCTTGGTAGTAAATAAATACAATTTAAAAAATAGAGGCAGCTCACTGGTAAGTGCTGTTATTTGAGCTATTTTTAGAATAGGCCAGCGGGCGACTCATCTGGTCCTTACGGGCTACCTGGTGCCCGCAGGCACCACGTTGGTGACCCCTGGTGTATAGTATGTCCTGTTAAAATGTTGGTTACTGTACTTTTATTGAATATTTCTTTAATGTTGAAAATGTGAGCAGAAAAGATTTCCTCTTGTTAATTCAACCTAAAGTGTTGGTTACACTTTATTCAAATAAGATGTAAATGCATTGGCCATTAATTGTTGTTTACTTGCCTTCTTTTAATCCAAAATTCCTTTACAAGAAATGACAGGAATACAGGAAACTGCAGTTTTCAGTATCCGGTATCTATTTCAGTCACACTGTTGCTATATTGATTTCAGCTCACTGAAGCGTTTCAGATCATATCCTGCTGAAAAAAAAATATTGTCCCTGATTCATACCCGCAACCACAAATTCTGAAGCGAACCAAATTGTTGTTAAAACAAATTCTTACATCCCTAATGTGTTAAGTATAAGATAAAAACATACACGTTATGTTAGTTGCATGATAAGAACATAAATGTTATGTCATTGTATAACAAAACATACATGGTAATTGTGTGATTAAAAACATACATTTTATGCTAATTGTACACTAAGACATGTTATTTGTTTGATAAAAATTCATGTTATGGTAATTTTATAATAAAAACAAAAGTTATGTTAATTATATAGTCAAACGTATATGTTAATTGTATGATAAAAAACCTAAATGTTATTGTGAAGAGGCGGAGCCGGCAGTCTGACAGCGAAGCAGGGCACACCCTAGCCCGCTGCAAGATGGCGGCGAGGAGGCAGGGCACGCCGGAGCCTGGCCCAAGATGACGGCTAGGAGGACTGCCGGCCACGCCTCCTCGCCGCCATCTTGCAGCCAGCTATGGTGTGCCCTGCCTCGCTGTCGGACTGCCGGCTCCGCCTCTCCACAGTTATATTGTATGATAAAAACATATATATTATGTTCATTACATGATAAAACATGCATATGTGTTTATGTGATGGTATAATAATGTAATATGAATAAAGGAGTGAACATGATTACAGTTTATGCGAAACAAAGCAATTATCAAAGTATTATTAAAATCAATTAAATTTGCTTGAATGCAAAGTTATTGGAACCTTGTCCTTACTTTCTTCCAAACCGCTTTGATAGTTTACTGCAACTGCACACAATAATGATGAAGGCTCAAATAAGTGCAACATTGTGAAGCACGGGCACAGGTGGGAATTCCGTCAATACCCGAAAAACAAAAATGAATATGGGAGTCATTTCAGACGAATGAATATGTGACATGTCTGCAGCCCTCATCGTGTGACCATCGATGCAAGACGCATTGTAGCAGGGTTGACTCTGGTTTATTATTTCAATGACCAAGTTGTCTTGCCAGTCGGTCACGCCAATTTCTAGCGCGCCCTCTCTTCTTGCTCGTCGAGGCGCGGCTTTCGGTAGCCGGTGGCTGCGTCTTCCGCGGGGGCTCATCTCTGTCCTGGTCACTCTCGTCGTCTTCGTTGTCGGGTGGTTCCTCTCCTACTTCTGCCACAATTGTTCCTCCTTCTCCCCTTTTAAGCTGCAGCAGAAAATGCAGAGATTGAGAGCAGGTGTGTCCTTTACGCACCTGCCTCTGATGGCTGCAGTGTCGCTCCAAGCGTGCCCCCCCTCTCCGCTCTGCCTCCTGGCCGCCATCTCGGGTAGGACCGCTGTCTGTCCTATCCTGCTCTCGGCTCCGTCCCTCCACAGAATATAATTTGATTTCAGTTCGATCATTGTAGTATACGTATTTGGGAGTACTTTGACTTCATGCCATCACCTTTGTTTATACATGATGGATTACACCCTGTTGCGTCCTGGGATTATTCTCTCATCCTCTCACTGAGTTTTTAGGTGAGATTTGGGGAAAGTGTGCCAGATTGAAAGTGATTTTTCATCTTTCACACGCTTCTATTGATCATCAGACATATGGTGCATGTGACATCTGCATGGATTGGCTCCATGATCGCTTGAGGTTGAGACGCACAGACACACACACCCATGCACCCACACACACACACACACACGCACGCATACACACACACACACACACACCGATTTGTATTTTTCATTTTTGATTCAGGTCTTAATCCCCTGTCTAGTATGCCACTGGCAGGTCCCGCCTCCCAGTTTAGCAGCAACAAAGAGGCTGGAGATTTGTGAAGGGGCTCAAAGCCAAAGAATGCATTATAGAACATTTTTATCTGCGTTGTAACCCGCATGCGTTCCAATATGTGTAACCGTAGATCCAAAATGAATAGGAGGTCCACTTCTTCATTGTTTTTAGGCGCAAAAGCTGCACAACCTATGGTTAGATTATCAAATATCCCGGTGATGCGAGAACATTAAATACGATCCAAACTTAAAAGCCTGATTATTTGCTACTAATAAACATGGAGGAGATTGCGCTGGCCTATTTACACGCGCGCAGATGTCTTGATTACTGAGCCATTAGATGAATCGAGATAAGCCGTTCACAGATCTTGAATATCCGCTCTGATAATCGGCAGCGTGCCGCAGCCTCAATGCAACATAAAGCAATAAGAGTATACCTTATTCATAATCAGCTTCCTTGCACGGAACATTGGCTAAGATACAGAAGGTTAGTGAGGGACAGGAAGTGTTTATGGTGTCATGTGACTACTTGGTAAACAAATTGAGTGTCAGTTGTGTAGACGGACTGATGAGATTAAGTAGCGAACAGTGGCGTGGCATCGAAGGTTCTGCCTTTGCCATTGACCATTAAAACGTCATAATTTGACTGCAGATGGTCTTACAGTCATGGTCAAAAGTTTACATACACATGTAGAGAACAAAATGTAATGGTGGTCTTGAGTTTCCAATAACTTCTATAACTTTTTGAGTGGGGCTTCACGGTGGCAGAGGGGTTAGTGCGTCTGCCTCACAATACAAAGGTCCTGCAGTCCTGGGTTTAAATCCAGGCTCGGGATCTTTCTGTGTGGAGTTTGCATGTTCTCCCCGTGAATGCGTGGGTTCCCTCCGGGTACTCCGGCTTCCTCCCACTTCCAAAGACATGCACCTGGGGATAGGTTGACTGGCAACACTAAATTGGCCCTAGTGTGTGAATGTGAGTGTGAATGTCGTCTGTCTATATGTGTTGGCCCTGCGATGAGGTGGCGACTTGTCCAGGGTGTACCCCGCCTTCCGCCCGATTGTAGCTGAGATAGGCGCCAGCGCCCCCCGCGACCCCAAAAGGGAATAAGCGGTAGAAAATGGATGAATGGAACTTTTTGAGTGATGGAGTGATTGGAGCACATACTTGTTGGTCACAAAAAACATTCATAAGTTTGGTTCTTTTTTTAATTTATTATGGGTCTACTGAAAATGAGACCAAATCTGCTGGGTCAAAAGTATACATACAGCAATGTTAATATTTGTTTACATGTCCCTTCGCAGCAGAGTGTAAAGCGACCGGGATGAGAATCAGCACCTCCAAGTCCGAGTCCATGGTTCTCGCCCGGAAAAGGGTGGAGTGCCATCTTCGGGTTGGGGAGGAGACCCTGCCCCAAGTGGAGGAAATCAAGTACCTTGGAGTCTTGTTCACGATTGAGGAAAGAGTGGATCGTGAGATTGACAGGTGGATCGGTGCGGCGTCTTCAGTAATGCGGACGCTGTATCGATCCGTTGTGGTGAAGAAGGAGCTGAGCTGGAAGGCAAAGCTCTCAATTTACCGGTCGATCTACGTTCCCATCCTCACCTAAGGTAATGAGCTTTGGGTCATGACTGAAAGGACAAGATCACGGGTACGAGCGGACGAAATGAGTTTCCTCCACCGGGTGGCGGGGCTCTCCCTTAGAGATAGGGTGAGAAGCTCTGCCATCCAGGAGGAACTCAAAGTAAAGCCGCTGCTCCTCCACATCGAGAGGAGCCAGATGAGGTGGTGCGGGCATCTGGTTAGGATACCACCCGAACGCCTCTCTAGTGAGGTGTTAAGGGCACGTCCAATTGGTAGGAGGCCACGGGGAAGACCCAGAACACGTTGGGAAGACGATAAAAACAGGCTATCCCTGAATCTCAGTAAAACTAAAATAATGCTATTTGGTAAAAGTAGAAAAGAGCATCAGACACGAATACACATAGATGGAATAGATATTGAAAGGGTAAAATAAACCAGATTTTTGGGAGTATTAATAGATGATAAAATGAACTGGAAATCTCATATACAAAACATACAACATAAGGTGGCAAAAAATATTTCAATAATGAATAAAGCAAAATACGTCCTGGGCCAAAAATCAGTTTATATTCTCCACTGCTCGCTATTGTTACCATATCTGAGTTATTGTGCAGAAATATGGGGAAATAATTACAAATGTGCGCTACATTCGTTAACTGTGTTACAAAAAAGATCGATTCGAATAATACACAAAGTTGGATATAGAGAACAAACAAACCCTTTATTTATTGAGTCAAAAATATTAAAGCTCGATGACTTGATAAAATTGCAAACAGCTGAATTTATGTACAAAGTAAATTATAACCTGCTACCAAGGAATGTACAACAATTCTTCTCAACTAAAGAGGAGAAATATAACCTTAAAGGAAAATCTAACTTAAAACATTTGTATGCCCGTACAACACTTAAAACTTTTAGCATATCAGTATGTGGAATTAAATTATGGAATGGATTAAGTAAAGAAGTTAAACATTGTACTGATGTGATCCAGTTTAAGAGGATGTTTAAATTAGTAGTGCTTACGAAGTACAAAGAAGAAATATTATGAGAAACACTTTCAAACTTATTGAAAATAAGATATACTTCATCTTAGTATGTTAATACTGACTGAAATAATTAAGTACATGTTAGAAAACTGCTGTGTTACTCACTCAAAGATGTCATTTTGATATTTTGATATTTTGCTGTAAAGAAGGTCAGTGAATGAATGTATATATTTGTGGGCGCTCTGAAGTGGAAAAGGGGTAGGATTAAATAAACTTTGCTTCTTCCTACTCCTTTTCGGATATGATGTATTGTGTATCGCGAAATGATGAAATTACCTGATGTATAATGTTGTATAAATGTCATGTTCGAAATAAACTAAGAAAAGAAAAAAGAAAGAAAAAAAAGACAATGTCTCCCGGCTAGCCTGCGAATGCCTCGGGATCCCCCGGGAAGAGCTAGACGAAGTGGCTGGGGAGAGGGAAGTCTGGGCTTCCCTGCTTAGGCTGCTTCCCCCGCGACCCAGCCTCGGATAAGCGGAAGAAGATGGATGGATGGATGGATGTCCCTTGGCAAGTTTCACTGCAATAAGGAGCTTTTGGTAGCTATCCACAAGCTTCAGGCAAGCTTCTAGTTGAATTTATGACCACTCCCCTTAACAAAATTGGTGCAGTTTAGCTAAATTAGTTGGTTTTCTGACATGGACTTGTTTCTTCAGAATCGTCCACATGTTTAAGTCAGGACTTTGGAAAGGCCATTCTAAAACCTTTAATTGTAGCCTGATTTAGCCATTCCTTTACCAATTTTGACGTGTGTTTGGGGTCAGTGTCTTGTTGGAACACCCAACTGTGCCTAAGACCCAACCTCCGGGCTGATGATTTTATTTGGAGGTAATCCTCCTCTTTCATTGTCCCATTTACTCTCTGTAAAGCACCAGTTCAACTGGCAGCAAAATAGACCCAGAGCATAATACTACCACCACCATGCTTGACGGTAGGAATGATGTTCCTGGAATTACAAGCCTCACCTTTTCTCTTCCAAACATATTGCTGGGTATTGTGGCCAAACAGCTAAATTTTTATTTCATCTGACCACAGAAATTTCCTCCAGAAGGTCTTATCTTTATTCATGTGACGTCAGATGAAACAAGAGTATCAAGAGTTGACACAGTAAGTAGGAATCCAAACAGCAAGGTGCAACTCTCATATGAGACCACACAAAACTGACTGATAAGCGGCCCTTATTAAGTTAGAAAAAATATGTTGCATGGATTGTTACAAAATTAAGTATGAATGTCGATCATGGCAGGGAGCAAAAAATCCCAAGAACCCCTGTTCCAAAACCAACAGGAAGTTGGCCATTTTGATTAAAAGCTCGCCTTTTTGGGTGTTGTTGGGCGTTCATACTTTGATAACTAGCCTTTGGGACTTTGCTCAAATGAGCCCACATCAAAATGACAAAGTAGATGGATAAGCGATGATACATTTTGAACCAATTTCGCCTGCGCTTTAGTGTGTGGCAGAGCCTTTGACACTCGCCAAGCAACACGAAACTTGCAAACCAGACTGGTTGCATCAGCTCTGTGCTCTTTTAATGTCTTTTATATCATCTGTGTTCTTTAAATGTGAAGTGAATTCATTAATTGATATCATTAATTGATATCATTAATTGATATCATCTTCACGGTGGCAGAGGGGTTAGTGCGTCTGCCTCACAATACAAAGGTCCCACAGTCCTGGGTTCAAATCCAGGCTCGGGATCTTTCTGTGTGGAGTTTGCATGTTCTCCCCGTGAATGCGTGGGTTCCCTCCGGGTACTCCGGCTTCCTCCCACTTCCAAAGACATGCACCTGGGGATAGGTTGATTGGCAACACTAAAAATTGGCCCTAGTGTGTGAATGTGAGTGTGAATGTTGTCTGTCTATCTGTGTTGGCCCTGCGATGAGGTGGCAACTTGTCCAGGGTGTACCCTGCCTTCCGCCCGATTGTAGCTGAGATAGGCGCCAGCGCCCCCCGCGACCCCAAAAGGGAATAAGCGGTAGAAAATGGATGGATGGATATATCATCTGTGTTCTTTAAATGTGAAGTGAATTCATTAATTGATATCATGTTCTACATATGGTGAATGTTTATATTCATCTTTGAGATAGCGAACCATAAAGTTTAATTAATCAATCAATCAATCAATCAGTGTTTACTTATATAGCCCTAAATCACTAGTGTCTCAAAGGTCTGCACAAACCACAACACAAACCACTACGACATCCTCGGTAGGCCCACATAAGGGTATTTCAGTTTGAGTACATAATAAGATAAGGCCCCTTAGTTTGATAATCGCAGGTGGATTGGATTACTTCTTGTAGGAACAAAGGCTCTAATTCAGGGGTCGTTATTTTGCGGCCCCCACCTTAATATAAAAGTTTTATGTTAGTGAGTTTTTTATGAATGGCGCTTGACAGCGTTGAGCTGAAGTAATCTACCAATCACGGTGTGGTGATTGGTAGATTGGCTCCCCGTTGGCTCCAGACATAGACATTTTTTATTATGTGGGTTCAAAATGGCTCTTTCAACATTCTGGGTTGCCTACCTCTGCGTTAGTGGAAAGCGGCAAATGAGTGAAAGCGACAGAGACGTTGCCAGAGAGACGAGGGTTTTCTTACGTGCCTGGCTGCAGTCACACCGCGACACCTGCACGTCAGTAATTACAGTCCCCAATAACCTGGACCAATTCGAACCGTTATTTGTTTTTTTTGTTTTTTTATTTGCGTTACCTCACACGATGAACACTACATATATTTCTATATGTGGCAGGATAACACTTTTTTTGCGCTCGCCATCCCGGTACTTTCCAGGCTATTATCCGCCGGCTGCCCTGGCGACTTGTCCAGGGTGTACTCCGCCTTCCGCCCGATTGTAGCTGAGATAGACACCAGCGCCCCCCGCGACCCCAAAGGGAATAAGTGGTGGAAAATGGATGGATGGATGGATGGATGCCGTGTTGCTGTAAGGAGGAAAAGCGGAATGACACACATTGCGGAAATAACATTATTTTTTTTCGTCGGCTAAGCACAAATATATTCCACAACCCCGAACATGTCTTTTTCAAAGCCTGCAGTGAAGAGAAAAGTTTGTGATGAGCAAAGACAAGTGGGAGATGCAATATTTCTTTGTTGAGCACAGAGGCACCCTAACGTGTCTTATTTGCACAGAGAAAGTTGCGGTGCACAAGGGATACACTTTGAAACGTCATTATACAGCTAGACATGCTGAGGAGTATGCAAAAATATTTTTAAGAAATCTTTTCTTGTGGTCCAGCCTCACCCAGACTTGGCGTTCAGTGGCCCCCAGATAAATTGAGTTTGAGACCCCTTCTCTAATTGGTATTTCAGAACGCAAAAAGACTACCGGTCTAGCTCAACGGCAAGATTTGAGTTATGACTTAAAGCAGTTGTTTTCCAGACACTTACACACAAACATCTCCTTTTATGGTCAGGATGCGCTCCCCTGACTTAGCACACACACGCACAAAGACAGGGAAAAAGGAATATAAAACTGATGATTTGGCTTCTCCAAGAAAGCAGTCCTTCATTTTTTTTTTTGACCTAGGCTCCTCTGGGTACTGCAGACCTGTTTAATGATGCTCGCTTATAATAAAGCAATTTTTGGTTCAGTAAAGCGTTTCCGTGTCATCCTTCTGTCCGGACGAGGATGACAAGACCAGAAATACACTTCAAATGTAAAGTGTTTACCTTATTTTTGTGTACTTTTCGTATCTGCACTGCAACCACATAATTTCGCCATAATGGGATGAATAAAGGCTATTTGGTATGTGTGATGAAGTAGACACTTCTTAGTGGTGACAGGAAGTGCCCCCGAATTACGTGCCTCACACATATAACCATTTCTCCTAATGAATCACATTTATGTTCATGCAGCACACATCGAACAGACTGATGATGTTAGCATGATGATTGATAACACCAGGATGAGTGGGGCAGACTGCTCCTCGCCCTCAACCATCAAACTCTCATTACTTCACTTCCAATTAACAGATCTCCTTTTAAACGCATGTGAGGGTTAAATGTCGGAGTCTGGTAATGATGCAGTTGGTATTGACTACCATGGTGCCACCAACTGGTGGAAATGTATGACCATTAAAAGTACCTTGTACATGGTCCGATCGTACCACAATATTTTACGGTGGCTTAAAGGCCTACTGAACCCCGTTACTACCCACCACGCAGTCTTATAGTTTATATATCAATGATGAAATATTAACATTGCAACACATGCCAATACGGCCTTTTTAGTTTACTAAATAACAATTTTAAATTTCCCGGGAGTTTCGTCTTTGAAACGTCGAGTAATGATGACGTGTACACAAGACGTCACGGGTTTTTAGGAAGTTTGAGCGCTGCACACACACAGCTAAAAGTCGTCTGCTTTAACGGCATAATTACACAGTATTTTGGACATCTGTGTTACTGAATCTTTTGCAATTTGTTCAATTAATATTGGACAAGTCACAGTAGAAAGATGGAGTTGGGAAGCTTTAGCCTTTAGCCACACAAACACACGGTGATTCCTTGTTTAAAATTCCTGGAGGTGAAACTTTCCTATGGATCAGAGCGCGGTCAAGCCAACATGGATCCCGACCACATGTCAACCAGCAAGTTTCGGTGAGAAAATTGTGGTTAAAAAGTCAGTTCTTACCGGAGAAAAGCTGAGTTTGTGCCGTCCATAGCTGCCATCGACTCCCCTGAGACACTGCGCGTCAAGACACCCGTGGAAACACCCTTCCAACTATCAGGTACTATTTACTCACTAAAACACTAGCAGCACAATAGAAAGATAAGAAACTTCCCAGAATTAACCTAGTAAGTGTGTCTAAAAACATCAGAATCCGTCCCAATGCAATCGCGTTTTTTTTTTCTAGTCTGTTGCTATCAATATCCTTAAACACAAATCTTTCATCCTCGCTCAAATTAATGGGGAAATTGTCGTTTTCTCTGTCCGAATAGCACTTTTGTTGGAGGCTCCCATTAAAAACAATGTGAATATGTGAGGAGCCATCACACGGGTGACGTCATCGTCTCCGACTTCCGGTAGAGGCAGGGCATTTCTCTTAGGACCGAAAGTTGCGAACTGTATCGTGGATGTTCTCTACTAAATCCTTTCAGCAAAAATATGGCAATATCGCGAAATGATCAAGTATGACACACAAAACGGACCTGCTATCCCCGTTTAAATTAGAAAATGTCATTTCAGTAGGCCTTTAAGGCGTTGGACAGAAGTGACTGCATGAACTCTTTTATTAGGTGTCGCCCCTTGCTGGTGGAAAATGGTAACTGTCATTACTACCTTCCACATGCTCCAGTCCTATCCACATACTATGTGCTGGCAAAGGTCAGCACTCGTACATGACACCAGGTGCACATGACTTTAATGTATGTCTTCTGAAAATTCTGACCCAGTAGTCCCGTTTTCTTCAATCTTGTGACAGGGATGTCGGGTCTTCTCAACGCTGCTTGTAACGTTGGATATTACAGTGTTGGAGAACCTATTTCATATTATTCATTTGAAGAATAATCATAGCTGTTTCAAAAAAGTTAAACAGTTTTTGTGTTTCACATTTCTTTTCTTTACACAAAACGAACCAAACCGTGACCGTACACCCGAGGTGAGTACGGAACCGGGATGATGGTGTACGGTTACACTCCAATACAATGCATCCTGAAAGCATTCCCTTCTCCCACATTTTAAATAAATCATTTTGTCCTCAAAATTCTACAGACAATACCCCATAATGACAACGAGAAAAGTTATTTTTTCTAAAATTTTGAAAATGTATTAGAAATAAATTTAAAAAACACATGTACATAAGTATTCACAGCCTTTCCTCAATACTTTGTTGATGCACCCCTGGCTGAAATGACAGCCTCAAGACTTTTTGAATACGACACCACAAGTTTGGCACACTTATCTTTGGGCAGCTTCGCCTATTCCTCTTTGCAGCAACTCTCAAGTTTCATCAGATTGGATGTGAATCATTGGTTTTCATCCAAGAATTATCTGTACATTACTGAATTCATCTTCCCTCTATCCTGATAAGTCTTCATTGTAGGGATGGTATTGGCCTGGTGATGAGCAGTTCCTGCTTTCCTCCAAACATGACGCCTGGCATTCACGCCAGAGAGTTCAGTCTTTGTCTCATCAGACCAGAGAAATTTGTTTCTCATGGTCTGAGAGTTTTTCAGCTGCTTTTCTGTAAACTTTTTACTAAGAAATTATTTCGGTGTGCAGGCCACTCTAAGGCTGCTTCTACTTTGTACACTAATTAAGGTTATACACACAATTCCATCATTTAAGACCCCCACACCCCTCCGTCTGCCGGCGCAACGCAACCTAGTGCGCATTGGAAATTGGCGGTCGTGCTTGACGGCCACAACCACTTCATGGCTTCACAATAGTTGTAGAGTACAAGACTAGACGTAGAGTAATCACTCGACATACTGTACATAGGTGACAATAACTGATAGTGTGTTTTCCGTAGTCTTCCTTCGTCAACGGGAGCCTGCATTCGTTGTCTTCCCTTCGACAAATGGACAAAGTTTTTCACTGAGTAGAATCATAGCTGACCTAGAAATCCAAAATTTCTCTTGCTGTTCCTCTGGTATAACACTCGTTGACAAACATACGTATCCCAGCAGACTGCCGTTCTTCCAGGCCTTATCCAAAACCATCGCTCAACTTTGCTATGTTGCCGTCTGAGGTGTGTTGTATCCCAAATAGCTGCAATTGTGTGTTTCCTTCTTTTAAAGTATTCATGTTGATTTCCACAAGCGCCTGTATATGTACAAGAAGGAGAAACACAGGCAAGTCTGGATGACTCATCTCCATATTTCTAGTGGTTACCTCTGAGTTATGAAACCGGTTGTTATGAAGCTGGCTGTGGCACATTCTTTCGGACGTCACTTCCTGTGTGGGACGCAGTCTTTCTGACGTCACTTCCTCTCCGAACTCAGTTTGTAAATGATCATTGAATTCACACAGAGCTAAGATTAAAGAATTACACAACGCACTTACCCGTGTAAAAAAATCATCCATGGAGGAGAACCTTAAACGATGGGTTAGTGTGGCTGACAAGGGCTTAGGCTAAAAAAATCGTTTTTTTAAGGAGTTATTCGGTTTAATGTAGACAGTGCCTAAGATACAGGCCTGATTGGTGGACTGCTGCAGAGATGGTTGTCCTTCTGGAAGGTTGGCCTTCCTCAACAGAGGAATGCTTTAGCCCTGACAGAGTGACCATTGGGTTCTTGGTAACCTCCCTGACTAGACTAAGATGAATGCAGAAATATTAAGCAAAATCCTGAACAATGCTTCCTATCCAAACTGATGGAGCTTGAGAGGTCCTGCAAAAAGGAATGGGCAAAGAAGAAGGGGTGAAACTGTCAAAAGATAGGTGTGCCAAGCTCATACTTACCAACCCTCCCGATTTTCCCGGGAGACTCCAGAATTTCAGTCTCTCCACCCCCCCGGAAATCCCCGGGGCAACGATTCTCATGAATTTCTCCCGATTTCCAACCAGACAACAACATTGGGGGCGTGCCTTAAAGGCACTGCCTTTAGCGTGCTCTTTCACCTGAAACCTTCACCCCTTAACAGCCGCATGCTGTCCAGGCGTCCGCTTTTCCTCCATATAAACCGCATGCCGGCCCAGTCACATAATAATGTAGGGTTGGACGGGTTTAACAATGGCCTTCACTCGAAGATGTCAAGAAATGCTGACACATTGTATGATCTTATAACTGATTAATGATAATGTTAATTTTAGGCACACAAACACAAGGAAATGCAAGGCATACTTGGTCAACAGCCCTACAGGGGACGGCGTGGCGAAGTTTGTAGAGTGGCTGTGCCAGCAATCTGAGGGTTACTGGTTTAATCCCCAACTTCTACCATCCTAGTCACGACCGTTGTGTCCTTAAGGCAAAACACTTCACCCTTCCTCCTGATGGGTCCTGGTGAGCGCCTTGCAAGGCAGCTACCGCCGTCAGTGTGTAAATGTGTGTGTGAATGGGCGAATGTGGAAATACTGTCAAAGCGCTTTGGGCACCTTTAAAAAGGGGTAGAAAAGCACTATACAAGTACAACCCATTTACCATACAGGTCACACCAAAGGTGGCTGTATAAACAACTTTAACACTGTTACAAATATGCCCCACACTGTGAACCCACACTAAACAAGAATGACAAACACATTTCGGGAGAACATCCGCACCGTAACACAACATAAACACAACACAACAAAGACCCAGAACCCCTTGCAGCACTAACGCTACAATAACATCTACGACTTTTGAAGCTCAGTGCACAACTGTACACACAAAAAGAAGGAGACGAAGCAGAAGAACAAAGAAGAGACATGGCAACGACGAGTGAGAAGAATAAATACGCTTGCAGGTTTCAAAATGATTGGAAAAAATAATTAAATTTGATCCAGGAAAGCTCGAAGGGGAAGGGGTATGCTGCCTGCACCTCAACCCTGCACCCCAACCACACGCCCCTAACGCCCCCCCCCACCCCCTTTTCTCGAATTCGGAGGTCTCAAGTTTGGCAAGTATGACCAAGCTAGTGGCATCGTATTCAAAAGGACTTGAGGCTGTAATTGCCAATGGTGCATCAACAAAGTCTTGAGCAGAAGCAGTGAATACTTATGTATATCTGACTTTTTTTTTTTTTTAATACATTTGAAAAAAAATGCATTGGGATTATGGGTTTAGTGCATAGTATTTAAAGTAGAAAAATGAATTTATTGTATTTTGGAATAGGTCTGTAACAAAACTAAATGTGGTGTTGTGAATACTGTACATCAACAGAGCGGCCTAGAAGGTGTTGCATCATCCCTGCAGCCGTACGGGGAGCAGCACAGCGGAGATAGCTCGACAGATGATAGATCACCATCAACTCGCAAGATCTATTGTTATGACAGCAAGAAAGATGCGTGAGCATGCCGCAGCACTATCCACCATCTGATAAATGCATATGCACACAAAAAAGGGTGTCTGCGCAGCCAGTGATGAATGCACTTTTTATGGCGACATTAATATTGTATGAGGCGGCTGATAGAAAGTTTTTATTGTTTAGCAGAGCAGGAAATCAGTTGGCTTCGTGTCGTACCGTGACAGCACCCCTCATTGGCCACTAGATGTCTCACTTCAGGCACACACTCACAGGCACACATGCACAGGCAGCATCACATGCAGGATGCACATGGTGTGTTTAATATGACCAGTCACTCTACCACACACGTGTTAGAAGTCTCCTCTGGGAGAACAGGAGAGCATCTGCCGTCCTCCATTCGGCTAAAACATTTTTGGGAAAATAGCCCAAAACCTGCAGCTCAGGAGGGGATGAGAAGAACAACACACACTGACTAACAACACGTCTGTCCCCACTTTTAAATGGCAGCTATTTATTTCGAGCACATGCTGTATAGTGCCAGAAATGGTGTAATGATCATATTAGCGCTAATAGCGAATAACCATGTGGATAAAAGAACCCGAAGAAAAGCATAAATGCATTATCTTGAGTAAAGAGAGTGGACCTGCACTGTTGCCTTCAGGATGGCTCGCCCCCACAACCACCTCGGGGTTGCCACATGGAGAAAAATCTACTCGTAAGTGGGCCGGAGTGGTAAAATCACGGCACGATAGCCTAAAAATAAAGACTACAGATTGTTTTCTTTGTTAAAAATGGAACAAGCACAACCTGAAAATGTACAAATTATGTTTTTTTACACTTGCATGTTGCAGCTAATAGTATTGTGTCTTTATTCGTCGTTATTTATACTTTCTGAATAAATTACGTGATAATGTTCATCAGTCTATCAAGATAAAAAATAATATCAAAATCAAATTACAGGATGTTATTTATATAGTTTGCTCATTTTCCTCGACTGGTGCACTAACATATTGTGGTTTATTTTATAGCATAATCTACGAAGATACATATACCGTATTTCCTTGAATTGCCGCTGGGGCGCTAATTAATTTAAAACCTCTTCTCACTCTTGCGCTTACCAAAGGCATGCGGTAAAAGTAAGCATGCACTAATTATTTTAAAACTTCTTCTCACTCCGGCACTTACTAAAGGTATGCAGTAAAAATTTGAGTGTGATGTAAGCTTGGACCTTAAATCCTACTGAATAGCTCTCAATCTTCTTCCCTTTATGCAATTTCAAATTACCGGTATTGAAATCTGCCTCCTCTATTTTGAAAATGATGACAGGGGAAGTGTCACTCGTGACGTCACGAGTTTGACCAGGCGGTAATACTAAGCATGCGCTAATTATTTTGGGAAGTGAGTTTGACCCGGCAGTAATTCAAGGCAGGCCCATACTATATGCCCTGCGACAATTCAAGGAAATACGTAATTGCTATTGTGGCATCTAGTGGACACATTTAGAACTGTTTATTTCATTCAAAAATTCTGGCTCATTTTTATACTTAGCAAAGTCATCCGGCGGACCGGATAAAACCTGTTCGGGGGCCTGATCAGGCCCGCGGGCCCAACGTTTGACACCCCTGATCTACACTTTTGAATAATGTCCTGTGGACCACACAAAGCCATAAAAACATGACATGCACACACACACACACACACACACACACACACACACACACACGCACACGCACGTACGTGTGGCGCAAGGTGACGGATGCTAAGCTCCGCAATATGAGGCGTTTACTGCTTGGTGGTCACAAGTGTGAAGGACAAGTGAGAGGAGATATTTCTCTGAATTCCCATAGTGTTGACATATGACTACACTGCGTCGTACTAAGATGTGTTTCTATGGTTACCCTTTGTAAACATACCAGTCTTGCATCATTAAATTTGTTATAGCTGGTAATTATAGTTAATGGGCCACACAACCGGTCTGCATTAGTACCTTTTAGGGGTGGGCATCTCAACTTGAAATGGCGATCCGTTATGCATTTACTAACAATCAGCGGCGGGCCGTGTGTTTCCCACCTAGGCCTTCTGTGAGTGCCGACTTCAATGATCACCTCTCAAAATGCCATCATTTATGTCACCACATGACCATTGCTGTAGAAATACTATACAGCAGGGGTCACCAACCTTTTTGAAACCAAGAGCTACTTCTTGGGTACTGATTAATGCGATGGGCTACCAGTTTGATACACACTTAAATAAATTGCCAAAAATAGCCAATTTGCTCAATTTACCTTTAATAAATAAATAAATCTCTCTACATATATATAAAAAAAAGGGTATTTCTGTCTGCCATTCCGTCGTACATTTTTTTTCCTTCTAAAGAAGGTTTTTGTCGAGAATAAATGATGAAAAAAACACTTAATCGAACGGTTTAAAAGAGGAGAAAACAGGAAAAAAATGAAAATTACATTTTGAAACATAATTTGTCTTCAATTTCGACTCTTTAAAATTCAAAATTCAACCGAAAAAAAAGAAGAGAAAAACTAGCTAATTCGAATCTTTTTGAAAAAAATGTAAAAAATTATTTATGGAACATCATTAGTAATTTTTCCTGAGTAAGATTAATTTTCGAATTTTGATGACATGTTTTAAATAGGTTAAAATCCAATCTGCACTTTGTTAGAATATATAACAAATTGGACCAAGCTATATTTCTAACAAAGACAAATCATTATTTCTTCTCGATTTTCTAGGACAAAAATTTTAAAAGAAATTGAAAAGACTTTGAAATAAGATTTAAATTTGATTCTACAGATTTTCTAGATTTCCCAGAATATTTTTTTTTAATTTTAATCATAATAAGTTTGAAGAAATATTTCACAAATATTCCATGTTGAAAAAACAGAAGCTAAAATGAAGAATTAAATTAAAAATGTATTTATTATTCTTTACAATAAAAAAAATAAATGTACTTGAACATTGATTTAAATTGTCAGGAATGAAGAGGAAGGAATTTAAAAGGTAAAAAGGCATATGTGTTTAAAAATCCTAAAATCATTTTTAAGGTTGTATTTTTTGTCTAAAATTGTCCTTCTGAAAGTTATAAGAAGCAAAGTAAAAAAATAAATTAATTTTTTCAAACAAGTGAAGACCAAGTCTTTAAAATATTTTCTTGGATTTTCAAATTCTATTTGAGTTTTGTCTCTCTTAGAATTAAAAAGTCGAGCAACGTGAGACCAGCTTGCTAGTAATTAAATGAATATTAAAAAATTGAGGCAGCTCACTGGTAAGTGCTGCTATTTGAGCTATTTTTAGAACAGGCCAGCGGGCTACTCATCTGGTCCTTACGGGCTACCTGGTGCCTGCGGGCACCGCTTTGGTGACCCCTGCTATACAGGAACACATTTTTACCACTACTGGGCATTGAATCACCACCAACAGTGTACATAACGGGTTGTTTTGTGGCGCGTTTCAGAATCAATTAACCCGCATCAGCAATTAAAACATATCTTATGTGGTACTGTCAAAATTAAAATAGCAAAAAACATATTAATCATGAAAAAATAAAGAAATACAATATCTGTAGAACTCATTCGAGCTTCCGGGGTTGGCCGACATCATCTCACAAGATGGATTTTCTCTTTAAATATCCTTCTTGAAAATGGCTTTGCAAATATACTTGTTGTCTTGTCTAATTATAAAATATGCAGACAAGGGTGTGTTGGCTGAGTTCTTAAAATCTGCTCCACAAGGTGCTCCATCAAAAACATCCCGCTGCCAGCATGTCTAAACGGGGCTACTGCACATGCTCTTCACTTCTGTGACATGCTGGGTAATGTAGTTATTGTGTTACCTAGCTCGTAACATCTGCCTTAGGCCTTTTAGAAGGCCTTACTGACAACAACTCGTGATCTGATTGGCTATTGCAACTGTCTATCAACTGTATGTCCCCGTTCACTTACAGTGCACGGACACCCGCATTATTGATTCTTAAGGCCTCGGGCAGATTTGGTACAGCATGGCAACATAAGATAGCTGAATTCTGATTGAATACAAACTCTATAAACTAAAAACAACAGAACTGGAAGGAGATTAATATGACATGAAGAAAATATGAGTAGTTTTAGATATTTAGGGAAAGTAAATAAAAAAATACTTTTATCTTTAATTATGAACATGATTTCTGGTTATGTTAGGCCAGCAGAGAAGGCATTGCTGGCCCTGCCGGCCCACCAATGCTAACAATACTTCTTTAAACATTACAATATGATGCAGATGGAAGCTTTGCCTGGTAAAAAAAAATCAAATGAGTCATGTCAGAACAATGTCACGTGTTTAAATTTGTAAATATATGCAGATAAAACAGGTGGTTCCTGTATTTACTATGAGCAAATAGTTGAACTAACAACTTCTAAGCATTGCATCTTGCATACACTACATAAAAATAAGGTGTAAAAGATAAACTTTTTAGAAAAGCGACCAGGTATTTGCTGTTGATTGCTATCATGAAGTAGAGTGTTTCCGAGCGCGGCCACTGCTGCTGCTAACTGCTCCCCTCACCTTCCTGGCGGTGGAACAAGGCGATGGGTCAAATGCAGAGTGTGTGTGTGTGACTATCAGTAGTACTTTAAACTTAGTGTCGCTATCATAATGTGTAGTGTCACTATCATAAAGTGTAGTGTGACGAGTATAAAGTGTATTGTCACTATCATAAAGTGTATTGTGACGAGTATAAAGTGTATTGTCACTATAATTAAGTAAAGTGTGACGATTATAAGGTGTAGTGTCACTATCATAAAGTGTACTGTTACTGTCATTAAGCAAAGTGTGAGGATTATAAAGTGTAGTGTCACTATCATAAAGTGTGACATTTATAAAATGTGGTGTCACTATCATAAAGTTTAGTGTTACTGTCATAAAGTAAAGTGTAAGGATTGTAAAGTGTAGTGTCACTTTCATAAAGTGTAGTGTTACTGTCATAAAGTAAAGTGTGAGGATTATAAAGTGTAGTGTCACTATCATAAAGTAAAGTGTGACGATTATAAAGTGTAGAGTCAGAATCATAAAGTGTAATGTGACGAGTAAAAAAAGTAGTGTCAATATCATAAAGTGTAGCGTCACTGTCATAAAGTAAAGTGTGAGGATTATAAAGTGTAGTGTCACTATCATTAAGTAATGTGTGATGATTATAAAGTGTAATGTCACTATCGTAAAGTGTAGTTTTACTGTCATAAAGTAAAGTGTGAGGATTATAAAGTGTAGTGTCAGAATCATAAAGTGTAATGTGACGAGTAAAAAAAGTAGTGTCACTATCATAAAGTGTAGTGTCACTGTCATAAAGTAAAGTGTGAGGATTATAAAATGTAGTGTCACTGTCATAAAGTAAAGTGTGAGGATTATAAAGTGTAGTGTCAGTATCATAAAGTGTAGTGTGACGAGTATAAAGAGTAGTGTCACTATCATAAAGTGTAGTTTCACTATCATAAAATAAAGTGTGAGGATTATAAAGTGTAGTGTCACTATTATAAAGTGTAGTGTTACTGTCCTAAAGTAAAGTGTGAGGATTATAAAGTGTAGTGTCACTATTATAAAGTGTAGTGTTACTGTCATAAAGTAAAGTGTGAGGATTATAAAGTGTAGTGTCACTATTATAAAGTGTAGTGTTACTGTCATAAAGTAAAGTGTGAGGATTATAAAGTGTAGTGTTACTATCATAAAGTGTAGTGTTACTGTCATAAAGTAAAGTGTGAGGATTATAAAGTGTAGTGTCACTATTATAAAGTGTAGTGTTACTGTCATAAAGTAAAGTGTGAGGATTATAAAGTGTAGTGTCACTATTATAAAGTGTAGTGTTACTGTCATAAAG